>NC_085016.1:24060428-24135428 GCF_963854185.1 Sardina pilchardus | reverse complement strand
GAGACAGACAGAGAGAGAGAGAGAGATAAGGATGAATGAAAGCCATCATAAAGGACAGGGTGGGTGGTTGGTTGGCATTAGGGACTACAGCCACTATAACTCTACATCTCTACCTCCCACTACACAGCACATACTGTACACTCTCATCCTGGAGATCACATCTGAGCCCAGATCAGTGCTCAGAGTATTCCAGAAAAGAACCCCTTCATTACCAGCTTAAACCACAAGCCAATAGCACTATCTGTGTTCTATGTGCCTTGTTGCTATGTGACAACACACACATTAAATCTCAAGTATTGGGACGAATATCAGCGAAAATAACCCCTAAATGAATGGCTTAAAGCACAAGCCAACATTCAAAACACATCTGTGCAATGTGCACTGTGTCAGTCCTATCTGTAGACTGATTAAAAGCCTACGCACTTCTTCACATCTGCAGATTTAATTACATCCTCACATTGATATGGGAGGAGACGGGGCTCAATGTACCTTTTGTCCACTTGGGGGCAGTGTGCGCTGCCGACCCACACAAAGGCAGAGACTAAACATGATTCAGCAGTGCCTGCTACAGCTAAAGGTCACGCTGATGTCAGTCTCTCTCAGGGATCAATACATGACGATGCAAAACATTCCATCTTTAGCTTTGTGTCAAATGAAAGACCTGTTTTGTGTTTCTGTAAATATGGCATCACTCTTTTTTTCACACACACACACACACACACACGTTACTCAGCTGTATGATAATCAATAGCATCAGCACCACTTGTTAGTTGACAAAGAGCCCAGATAACTGCTCTCCTGATGCCTTATCAATGAACAAACATACAACTTGTCACTACTACAATAACCCAATTTAACACTAAATCTTATCAAATACATGCAACTCTAAGCCCTAAATAAACACTCCAGCTCAATCCCAGCCTTGCCTACCTGGCTGTGCTCAAACAGCTTTGGCTTTCTAATCTAAGTAGACATCTGATCCCTCAGACCCTAATTCTGGAAATTGGTGGAAAACTCAAAAAGGCTTTTCCCTCCACGTTGGACAAAGGAAAGCGCCTATTAAGTCTGGAATGCAGATCGTTAATAGCTCCTTCTCTAATACTGTGTTATGGAGTGTGAAGGAGTATGGGGAAACATCTTGTCCAGTCACATAAACAGAAACACACACACACACACACACACACACACACACACACACACACACACAAGCATTACATAGAAGCACATGGAGACACACAAGGACAAAAAATACATTCTGAAAAATGTAATTCAATTAAGAACTTTGACGCTTGTGTTGGAGAGGTGAAAGGGCTGATGGGGGTTGTAGCTCTCTTTTGGGTCATTTCCTCTGATCAGCTTAAGGGTTGAAGACAGGGACCAAGAAAAACAATCTCACACCAGGAGAGGTCTACCGTTTCAACCATCCTTCCACTGCAAACTGTCTAATGAGCTGAAGAGAGCTGGGCTTAGGCCCCAGGACCTCCCTCAGACAACACTAACTCAACAACAAAGTCAGATGAACGAGAAATCTCTGCAGACCTAAAACACAGGTTACACACACACACCTAAACCTCAGGTTACAAACACACACATACAGACAGACAGCTAAACCTCAGGTTGCACACACACCCCCCACCCCACACACACACACACACACACACACACACACACACACACACACACACACACACACACACACACACACACACACACACACACACACACACACACACACACACACACACACACACACACACACACACACGGCTGTGGGTGTCCACTTGCTCTGTTTTTCCATCTCAAATGCAATTCAAACAGAGGAAAAAAGTGCAGCGTATTGAATTACGCAGGGCTCTGACTCCTAGTCCTTAAACAGCACGGGCAGGTTTGCCTGAAAAGACGTCCAGGCAGGAACAAAAGGGGGGGGGGGGCAGAAACGCTGAGAGCTCTGCTGACCCGCGCTCAATCACAAGCTGATTTGGCCTCCCACTTACTTACGCACAAAACAAGCACAAACTAAATCCAGCACAGCTCAACTGGACTGAATACAGTGAAATAGGACATGTGGGTGAGGCGGTAAGATGAGTGTGTGTGTGTGTGTGTGTGTGTGTGTGTGTGTGTGTGTGTGTGTGTGTGTGTGTGTGTGTAAGATGAGAGGAAGTTGTCGTCATTGCAGAGAAGGCACAGATTGTGCAGACTGCCATCAGAAGTAGATAGAGGTACCGTGATCTGTTGGGACCAGGCTCCATTTATGTAAGATGTATGGGGTCAAGAGTGCCAGCATCTCAGTGCGTCCGTGTGTGTGTGTGTGTGCGTCCGTGTGTGTGTGTGTGTGTAAGACAATCGATGGCCTTACATACAATACATGAGTATGTGCATGTCTTAGTCAGGGCGTTTTGTGTGTGTGGTGTGTGGTGTGTGTATGTGTGTAATACCCCTGGGCCCAGCTTTAATAGCATAAACAGCATTCCTCAGCTCCCTTCGGATCACAAAACACACCAAGAGAAGGTCACCCAACAGACCCACCCACCCACCCACTCTCTCTCTCACACACACACACACACACACACACACACAGGAGTGTTTGGGTCTTGTTTCATCTGTGCAGTGCCATCATGACTAAGAACTGGAGTGCTGGCCTTACGGCTAAGGCCAATGGTTCCTCTGACACAGCAGATCGTATTCACAACAAAACACACACGCAATATGCCGACTCAGTGTCTTACATTTCAAGAGTCTGACGAAAAGAAAACAGTATGAAAATGTTTTGTTAATTAAATGTGTGCACTTTGTAATATTGCCAAACTCCACACTATTTGATGCGCAGGGCCTTTAGCATACAGGAATGCAAATGTCCTACTTGTGTGCACCTCATCCGACTCACACCAAGGGCAAAATAATGAGATAGATGACAGATAATGATGCAAAATGGGCACATCCTCCACCAGGCGAAAAGCGACTTCTCAGCTTCAACTTCCCAAAGTGCAGTTTTTAATCAGATTAAAACAGCATCGACAGCAGTCCTCCCCAAGACTTTCTCTAGCACGGTCTCATCCCTCACTCCTGACCTCCTGCGACACAGCAACAATGTGTGTGTGTGTGTGTGTGTGTGTTTGTGTGTGTGTGTGAGTGAGAGAGAGAGAGAGAGACAAAAAGATAGAGTGTTTGTGTCCTAGCTGTTCACCTATAATTCACAAGGGCCCTGAAGCTCCCCAACACGTCATTCATCTTCCCTGCCCTTTCTGGACAGGCAATCCCCAAGACACCTATGGGGACCTAAAGGGATGTAAACAATTCCCTCCCAGCCTGAGCAGACCCTGGGCCTCGTGACTGAGCCGTCTCCTGCGCAGTAATAAAGAAGAGCTCCCACACACAGGCTTCTCAGCCATAACCAACGCACATAAATCAAATGCTAGCATGTGCTATTACTGATATGAAATCTCTCCGCTCTTTACGTTTATGGAGTGAAATCTGGAGTATTTATGGCACATTTCATCTTAAATCTGAAATCTCAAGCTTGCAGTTCTACAGCAAAATCTTTACGTTTTATGGCATATTTGACCTTAAGTGTCGTGTTTACATTTCTGAGGTGAATCACGAGTGTGTGTACCTGTGTGTGTTTGTGTGAGTGTGTGTGTGCACACACTGCAGCAGGGGCGGCGTCAGCTCCCCCTGAGACGGATCTGGGAACCTGAAACCCGACCCGGCAGAGAGAGGCGTCGGCGGAGATCTCCTTTCAGCGCCGAGGCCGACCCGCGGAGCCGCCCGCTGGGTTCTGGTTTCACCGGCCCGGCCAACCCACCCCACAGCACAGCACCACCCCACTGGCCTCACGTGGACCAGAGCAGGGCTACACCACAGGGGAACTAACTCCTCACAATACCCTCACGGTTGTGTGTGTGTGTGTGTGTGTGTGTACCTGTTGGTGGGATGCGGTGCGTCGTAGTGGAGGAAGGGGGGGGGGGGGTGTGAGAGAGTGTGTGTGTATCTGTCATCTCACTAACTAACATCACAGTCATCTCATCAATATCCTACTCCGCTCGTTCACATCGTGATGGCGTTCGCGTTGTCATTTGCACAGACATCATGAGACGTGGAAACTAGAGCGGTTCTGGGTCTGGGTCTGGTTCTGGTTCTAGTTCTAGTTCTAGATCTCAGCAGGGGGAGGAGGAGGTGCAGGGAAATGGAGCTCAAATGGAAAGCCTGGTGAGAACGCCTCTCTCTCTCTCGGGTCCCCACGGGCAGGCTAGGCAGGCAGGGAAACTGGGTTGACAAGAGCTCACATTCAGAGTGCGTGCAAACGAGCGTTCACACACACTGAAATAAAGATGAGGACGAAACTATGCACTCAAAAGCGCAGTGGAGCGAGACCACTGTGACAATAAAAGCTGAAACTCCTATTTAAGTGAGTGTGACTATGTGCATGTGTGCGTGTACAGTATGTGTGTGCGTCTCTGTGTGTGTGCATGTTTGCGTGTGTGTGTGTGTCTGTGTGTGTGTCTGCGTGTGTGTGTGTGTATGGGCTGAATACAAAGAGAGAACAGACCCATACCCACTTCCACCCAGCCTGGCACCTTAATTAATCCAGCAGGAGGGCCTCCACGGAGCCTGGCATTGCCACTGTGCCAATGTACTGGGCACAGAAGAGGGCACCTGCAGATCAACCTGTCTGTACTGAGCCACCCTGCTGGGGGAAATCCATCATCATCATCTCTCTGTGTGTGCGTGTGTGTGTGTGTGTGTGTGTGTGTGTGTGTGTGTGTGTGTGTGTGTGTGTGTGTGACGGCCTGTGAACCTACAGGGCATGTTAAGGGGATTTTAAAAGTGTCTACCCATTCTGTCCTTCTTTCATTTTCTCTCCTCTTTTCTTTTTTTTCTCTCCCTCTCTCATTGCCCCCCCCTACCTCTCCCTCTCCCCCTCTCTTCCAGTTGGGACATTTAAACGTTTTTAAAGGTCTGCTTCCATGGCATCAGGCTGGGCGAGCGTGCCCGGTGAAATCAGAGGCTGGCCGTGGCATTGGCGCATGAGGCCACCTTTACCCCTCCCCGATGCCAGCGCCCTCCTGCTGGCACTGCCCTGGCCCTGAGCTGGGCAGCGGGCACCTCACATGGGCAAGCGAGAGGCGAACAGAGGAGCGGAGTGGAGCAAAAGAGAGAAGAGAGAGGAGAGAGAAGAGGAGAGAGCGTAGAGAGAGAGAGGAGTGGTGTGGAGCGAAAGAGCGAAGAGAGAGAGAGGAGAGAGAGAGGAGAGAAGAGAGGAAAGGAGGAGAGAAGAGGAGGGGTCTATTCAGATGCCACAGTGGGCACTGAAAAGAAATGGGTATGGGGGGCGGGCACAACAAAGACCGCATTCAGTGCCCCCCTCACCACCCCCCAACCCCCAGTTGGCATGGAACGCTGTGACCTTCTCAGGCGGCACTGGGGAGGAAGCCAGGGGCTCAGTTCTGGGGACGAGTGCCACACACTCACCCCATGCCACCCTAGCTTTAACACGGGCACAGCACACTCACTCCCCCCATGCCACCCTAGCTTTAACACAATCCGTGATATGGCATCGCCATGGAAGCACAATCACACGCTACCCCCACAACAGTATTCCAATGCGTTTCCAACGCAGAACGTTCCAGAAAGCCACGGAACAGGACAGCATGAAATGGGACAACACACGCGTTACAAGAACAGTTTCACAACACGATACACACACAGGACACCATGAGGGGTTAACACAGTACCTGTAACCACAACATAGTTCTCCTGGGTTCTGCTAAACCCTCCATAAGCACCAGCTACGTGCTCCAGCACACTTAAACATTATTTAAGAGGAGATTTGACGTGTCTCACATAAATAAACAAAACATCAGCAGCTATGGGAGCGGTTATATAACAGCGGAGAATTACAATAACTTCATTATTTTGCACTGGGACAGTTTCTGGTCAAAGGGATTACATCAGCACAAGTGGTCCACACAAAGCCGCAGCTGAAACTGACGTAAAGGCATCGTTCAATGCAAGCACAAACAGTGCCTTTTTGAAAAGTGTGAAATTGCTGCAAAAAGAGACTGGATCCCTGTAAATTACAGAACGAAACTTGGAGCTGAGCTCAAGTCCAGTCCAAACCCTGGTGGAGTTGTTTTTTTTTCTTCGTCCGAGCTGCATCCCTGTGCCGTGCCAGAGGGCAGGGGCTGCCCTGAACTGGACAGTCACGAGGAGCCCAGGCATCGAGAACATCCCCTTACACAAGAAACGCACCGCGACACAGAGAACCAAAATACACCAGCGTACACACACACACACACACACACACCAGCCTATTAGAAAGCCCCCTCTACACCTGACATTGAGACGCCCCTCGTCTGTCTATAAATGGGACACCTGTTCGACCGACACACACACACACACACACACACACACACACCGACACACACACTCACACAGGTCTGGATGGGGCTTGCAGAAATAGCCAATAAAACAGATTTCAGACAGTCTGCCACACTTCAGTTGGTCACAGCTTACAGGCTTCAAGCACAGGTCATTCTTGTCCTGACCACTTCAGCTCCCCCAAACACACACAAGCCTTTACAGGTGTGCTAATTACACGACATTAGTGAAACCACACGTCATACGCATCAAAAGGTGCTCCTCTCTCATACCTTCACCTGTCGTCATGGTGTCAGGCGCGCAGCAGAGACAGAAGAGAAGAGAAGAAGTGGCTCAAGTCTTGCTCTCTATCTCCCTCTCTTCACACTTCTCTCTCTCTCTCTCTCTCTCTCGCTCTCTCGTTTCCCTCCTCCTCTTCGACGGGTCTTGTGACCAACCTGACGGCACCGGTCTCCAAAATAAAAGTCCCTAGTCCTGCTGCACTCCTCTCCTGCTCGGCATCACTCTTCTCGTTTGCAGCCTTTTCTTTTGGGCTCATTTCTTCCTCTCACTCTTTTCCATCTCACACTCTGCCACTCCTCCTCTTATCTCACTCTCTTTCACTCTCTCCCTCTCACTCACTAACTCTCTCTACCACTCTTTCACTCTCTTTCTCTCTCCATCATTCCTTCTCCCACCCTGCCGCTCTCTCTCTCTCCCCATCATTCTTTCTCCCACCCTCTCTCTCTCACACTCTCTCTACCTCCCCCCCCCCAACTCTATCATTCTTTCTCCCACCCTGCCGCTCTCTCTCTATCTCTCTCTATCTTTCTCTATCTCCCTCTCCTCTAAATCCCAGCTGGGGCTCCAGGATGGAGGGAGTTTCCACTTTTCTGGGTGTTTGGTATTCAGGTGCTGTTGGGGGCTGAAAGTAGCCTCTTTGAAGTCTGTGTGTGTGTGTGTGTGTGTGTGTGTGTGTGTGTGTGTGTGTGTGTGTGTGTGGGCAGTGGTATTGCCTTTCTGTCTTGTTATCCCTCCGAAAGAGTGGTAGGGGGAAAAAACACTGCTGACAGCAAGAGATTATCGAACTCCCGACTCTTTTGTCCAGAGAGAGAAAGAGGGATAATGAGAGAAGACAGAGAGGGGGGAGGGCAGAAGAGAGTGAAGAGGGAGACGGAGGGAGAGAGGAGAGAGGGAGAAGAGATGGAGAGAGAAGAGAGAGAGAAAAAAAGAGAGTGTTAGAGTGAGAGATGAAGAGGGGAGGCGTGGAGGGGATAATCAGTCTTTTCTGAGGGGTACACTAACTGCACAGAACTCTCTGAAACAAGACACACACACACACACACACACACACTGATATCAATCACATCCAAAGTCACCATCACTCTCATAAATAACCCCAAACCAATGAAAAAACTGGCTCTGAAAAACGCGCTGTTGATTGATAGAGACGTGGTGGCGCCGTTGGGACTAACGCAGGAGAGCAGCGGAGGGCAAAAGGGCAAAAGGGCAACAAGTGGTCGGGGCGGATTAAAACGTTCGCTTCTCCTCCTGCCGCACAGTCCCTCACCACCAGGACAAGCACATGACTGAGATAAACAGGGCTTTCTGGGTCCCCTCTGGAGACGGAGAGAGAGGAGGGAGGGGGAGAGAGAGAGAGAGGGAGAGAGAGGGAGGGGGAGGAGAAAGGGAGAGAGAGAGAAAGGGAGAGAGAGAGAAAGACAGAGAGAGAGAGATAGAGTGATAGAAAGAGAAACGAGAGTATTGACAGACAAAGAGAGCTCCAGATAAGCTAAAGGGCAGGAGACCTAGTTCCCATATTAATCACCAGTCAGACTGGTTCAATACAGCCGCTAGTGTGTGTGGACTGCCCCACCGGCCCCCTGTCGATAACAGCTCAGAGTGTGTTTTACATGCACACACCACACACACACACACACACACACACACACTCTGATCAGCCAAACAGAGACTGACGAACGGTCCCAGAGGAACTGCAGCCGCCAGAGAGGAGCGTGAAGACCGATGGACCCTTTAAATGACCAAGCGCTGACGCCCACTCCAATGGACCCCTTTAAATGGCCCAGACCAATGGACCCCTTTAAATGGCCCAGACCAATGGACCCCTTTAAATGGCCCAGACCAATGGACCGCTTTAAACGACGATGGGACCCCTTTAAATGACGATGGGACCCCTTTGAATGGTGATGGGACCCCTTTAAATAATGATGGGACCCCTTTAAATGGTGATGGGACCCCTTTAAATGGCCCAGACGCCCAGTCTGAGATGGAAAAGAGGAGAGACTGAAAGCATCAAAACAGAACCAAAGCTGAAGAACAGCATGCACAGCATTCCTTTTTCCTACATAAACACACACACACACACAGTGCATGTGAGTAACGTGGGGCGGTTTCTACTAGATCAGCTGTAGTCACACGGTCTTCTTAGACCTACAGTTCCTATAAGTAAAGTCGTAATCCTAATAAATCTAGCGAGTCTCTAACTCCGGCCGTAATACTTCGCCTCAGCTCCTCTATTACCTGACCATCTGATCAGCCATCTCCATCTGATCAGCCTACCCACAAAACACGCTCGGCACTTTAGCTTCAACTCAAAATGGGATTAAAGCTGAACCTAGGGCTGGGACACACACACACACACACACACACACACACACACACACACACACACACACACACACACACACACACACACACACACACACACTTTATATACTTTATTTGATTCCACTTTACAAGAGGGTTAGAGGGTTTTACAGGTTCAAGGGTATAGGAAACATAACACACACACACACACACACACACACACACACACGTCCCCCAAGTTACTGCCTGGGTGCAATAGATAACTCTTAGATTAGCTTGCATGCTAATATCCATTGCAAGCTAGCTTTGTCTGTCAAGCTGTGGTGTGTGTGTGTGTGTGTGTGTGTGTGTGTGTGTATGACTTCACCAACCAGTACACACAAACACCTTCTCCAAATGAAAGCTCACTTAGCAGAGTAGATCTACGCTTCCACCACCACACCTCTCTCCCAAATGCACAGATTAGTTTCCAAGTAGGGTCAAACTTCTAGGAGACACACACACACACACACACACACACACACACACACACACACACACACACACACACACACACACACACACACACACACACACACACACACACACACACACACACACACACACACACACACACACACACACACACACACACACACACACACACACACACACACACACACACACACACACACACACACACACACAGAGGGAAAAAACACAGCATGGCCTGATTTCCTTGAAAAGGAGGAGTGTGTCCAAGCCTCTCACTTGAGTGTGCTCTGAATGCTAAATCCCTTCTTGCCCACACACACAGAGACACACACACAGACACACACACTCCTCTGTTACACTTGACCAGTCACTGGTATAAAAATGTATGTCTGTGTGTGTCTCTGTGTGTGTGTGTCTGTGTGTGTGTACTGTTTCACACTCTTCCAGTGTCTCATAGAAAGATCTTCTAGGCTCGGGCAACAGAAACAGCGATAACAAACAACTAGGTCTCACTGTGTGACGTGGGCCAGCTTGTGCCCACGTAAATACTTCAAGACTTGAAGTACTCGATTCAACCAATCACATTCCAAAAAGAGGCCTCAAATATTTTCAGAACCAGACACACACACATAGAGAGCAAACACAGGCCGACACAGACACACACACACTCTCTCCTTCTCCCTCCTTGAGGCAGCGTTCCCACTCCACACAGGGGTAAAGGGGCTTCCCTCCTACACACCCCGCCTCCGAGTAAATCCATAGGAACCCTGCTGCTGAATCTCAATCACAACCTGCCTGGAACCAGGACACAAACACACACACACACACACACACACACACACACACACACACACACACACACACACACACACACACACACACGACAAAGCAGAACTATTACCCTCTCTTCAGGCAACGGTAACCGATCAGCAGCCCTTTTCTGCCAGTTAATAGTGAGGCAAGGCACTAGCAAGGCACCCTAGCATCACAGCACACTAACAACACCCTAGCAGCACAGCACACTCGTCCACATAACCCAGCACAGCACAATAGCAACACCCTAGCAGCACAGCACACTAGCCCACATTACCCACTAGCAGCACAGTTAACTAGCAGCACCTTAGCAGCATAACCCACTAGCAGCACAGCACGCTAGCAGCACAGCACGCTAGCAGCACAGCATGCTAACAGCACAGCACGCTAGCAGCACAGCACACTAGCAGCACAGCACGCTAGCAGCACAGCACGCTAGCAGCACAGCACGCTAGCAGCACAGCACACTAGCAGCACACAAGCAGCACAGCACGCTAGCAGCACAGCACGCTAGCAGCACAGCACGCTAACAGCACAGCACACTAGCAGCACGCTAACAGCACAGCACGCTAGCAGCACAGCACACTAGCAGCACAGCACACTAGCAGCACACAAGCAGCACAGCACGCTAGCAGCACAGCACACTAGCAGCACAGCACACTAGCAGCACACAAGCAGCACAGCACGCTAGCAGCACAGCACGCTAGCAGCACAGCACGCTAGCAGCACAGCACACTAGCAGCACACAAGCAGCACAGCACGCTAGCAGCACAGCTTACTATTCTGCCCTGGTGGCAAGTACTGTAGGCACTACACAGCAGGACTAGAGGGAAGAATGTTGCTAGCTGCTGTAGCTTTGGGGGTCTTCTCGGGCACACCCTGCATGCTGAAACTAACTCGCATACCTGAGCCCTTCTACCTGTGCTACCTGTGCTCTGGGGGGGCCTGCCTCACCTGGGGCGGGCACATGACAGATGGCTCTGCCTACTCTTCTCCAGGTGCTCACAACATACCTGGGGCAAACACAGACTTTAAAAGCTCCACAGAGCACTAATGTCTACCTGACAACTGACTTTAAAAGCCCCACATCATGCCTACTGTACTTGCCTACAGTTCACACACCGTAGTCTACTGTACCTACAGTAGGGGCTTACTGCTCGCAGACTGACAGTGGCACAGACAAAACCCTTGGACAGTTTTTTTTATTCAATCTGCAGACTAATCTACACAAGTAACATGAAGCACAGATGTGGGACATATCATTTCTGAATAATTCTGAAAATAAATCTCTGACCAAGCACAATCTACTTTCCTGCCCTTCATGATAATTTGTCGAGTAATATTTACAGTGTAGTAGTGTAGCATGTTTCTTCATAGAGCAGTCAAAACACGTAACTCCTAGCTCAAACATACAGCTCTTGCATTCATACACAAAATACACTTGGAGAGGTCGCACCACAGGCAATGACCAGGACACCTCAGGTCAGGGCCCCTCACTTCACTGAGGACCCCTCAGACCTCAGCTCAGCACCACCTCATTCACACACAGCCAGTCTGGAGATTGAGAGAGGGGAGAAGAGTCAGAGTACTCACCAGAGGAGAGAATCATGTTCCCCGATCTTTGGACTTCGTCAAATTTGCTAAAAATTACATTCAAGCTGCAGAGAGATGAGGGAGAGAGAAAGAGAGAGTGAGTGAGTGTGTGAGAGTGTGTAAGGCGAGTGTGTGAGACTGTGTGAGGAGACTGAGGTTGTGTGTCTGTCGGTATAACTCCTAGGCAGATGCTGCCTTCGTTCCTATCGTTTTCTTTTTTTTTTAAGTCTGAAATGGAATTTGTCAGCAGCAGATGTAATAACTTGTGCTTGGGCTCTCAGCACATGCTCCTCCTGGTGACTTACTGACTCCTGTACCGTCTTGTTTACAAAAACAACCAGTCGGACTAGCTTCCCGAGACGGCACTGCGTTCCTCAGCTCCACATTACATACATGACCTTTAGAAGTGACACACATTTCATACATCTCCTCCATCAGCGGGCGCTTTTTACCCGACGCAACTCACACGCAGTGGTGCAGTCTAGGTAGCTGTAATGGATATACTGTGATGTAGTAGTTAGCTGTGGTGGGTATACGGTGATCGACCTCAAATGTTAATATGCATCCTTGCCTATTTAAGTGGGCATACTGAGATGGTGATGCTTTTTAAGTGGGTAACTGCATAGTCCTACGTATGACGTAGAGCAGTGGTTCTCAAACTGTGGTACGGCTACCACTGGTGGTACAGACTCTCTGTTGTGGTTCTCTGGGAGTCTCCAAGATGTTTTATTTCATGATGACAAAATAATCACTTTAAATGATATAAAAAATATATATAATGAAACATTTTTCAATTTAAACGAGTTTTTATCTTTC
Source organism: Sardina pilchardus (assembly GCF_963854185.1). Taxonomy (NCBI): domain Eukaryota; kingdom Metazoa; phylum Chordata; class Actinopteri; order Clupeiformes; family Clupeidae; genus Sardina; species Sardina pilchardus. Next base: position 24,122,768 of record NC_085016.1, on the reverse strand, counting down.
TTGAGAAAACAGCATGTTCAAAGTAAAATATATCTAAATTAATTGGCCTACGTACTGTATTTTAATGCTGGTCATAATGGTGGTACTTGGAGAGTCAATTGTTCTCTGAGGTGGTACACATTGTGAACAGTTGAGAACCACTGACATAGACTACTCTACTGCTAACACAAAGAATGACAATCAAGACGAGAGAGTAAGGAACGCTAAAGTAAGGAACGCTGAAGTAAGGAGCGCTAAAGTGACGGAGCAATAGGTGATCTGAGAGTAGCGTCTCCCTCAATCCCTCTTCATGCTGAGGCTACGGAGTGCTGTTTGCTCTAGGGCGGATATCACCCAGTCTGATGGATTTACAAGTTTGTTTAAGGCCCTCGTGTGTGCTGTTACACACTGAAAGGTTTATTTTGAGTTTGTGAAAGAGGGCAGCGCGAACGTTAGCATTGTACTGGTATGTCTGCTATGTGAGCAGTGCAGTGAATAATGTTTAGCACTTCTAAAGGGGTTTTGAGGCTTATTTTTGTTAGCATAAGCATCATACAGTAATTTCCTGTGTATTAGCTGCATCGTGTAAAAAAAGCAGTACAGTGTTTTATGCTAGTTAAAAAAAAACAAATCATATTAATACCATATTAACTGCACCCTTGTATTACCCTCATAGCTGAAGAAATGTAGGAAAATGTATAAACAGCTAATAGTTGGGTAATTACAGTATTGGTATGTTTACTATGCGCATGTGAGCAGTGTGTTAGCTTACAGTGTTAGTGGACAGTGTCAGCGAATAATGTTTAGCACTTCTATGTGTGTGTTTGCTAGCGTAAATTGTACTGGTATGTTTACTATGCTATGTGATTGGTGTGCTAGCTAACAGTGTTAGCGGTGGAGCAGCCTACCGGGACTGGGGAAGGCCTTTCTTTCCCAGGTCCATGCGCACCCTCTCCCCCACGTGTCTGTAGATCTCCACCAAGCAGTTCATGGCTCCGTCACGAACCTGTGGGACAGGGGGCAAAGGTCACGACCTCAAAACAGAACCAACTGTGTTTAATCCTTACTATTGTGTACTATGATTGAGGTCTACGTAGCATTGATTCATATGAATGTCACTACTGAACAACTTAACTGAAATGCACATAATATCAAAACCATATTTTCACCAATGTTTCCCTTCAACGGATAATGGGTGAGGCACACAGGATAACTACTGGATTTAAGAAATGGCTCTTATCTGCTGCAACTGATACACAAGATATGACAGACTCCGGGTTTGTTTTGGTTGGAATGACTAAAACTGAAATACGTCCACCTACCACCAGGGGTCTCCTAAGCTCTTCAGTATTTTACATTAACTGCTGACACCCAAAACAGAACATTCTCTACCAGACACTGTGCCTACCTGACTTGTTGGGTCTCCTAACAGGTTACATATGTGAGGTACAATTTTGCTGAGGGTGAGTCCTTGGGCTCCATATCTGAAAGAAGAAAATGTAAATAAATAGACTTTAGGGTAAACAATTCATTAATATTGCTACAGCAACACCGTAAGTCATAACTACTAAATTCCAGTTGAACATCCGAAGCACTTACAAATTAAGGGTGGAGATAAGGCAGAGGCAGACTCCTTCTCTGGTCCTGTTGTTTTTGTGTTTGAATCCGCCCAACATTCGATCCCACACGTACTGCAGAACATAAGCCCAAAAACACAGTTCTCCACATTAGAGGCTCCTCGGTGCATCTCTTTCTATTGACGTCAGAACTTATTCCCTCATTATCATTTAAAACAGTCAATGTTATTAGCTGTAGAGAATAAAAGATGATCCGCACACCAAAGAGTGCCCATTCAGAGAGTTTATTTGAATAAATAGTCTGAGGGAGAGCCGCACTGCTCGAAACGTCTCTAAGAAACACTGTGAATGGGAGCTCTCTGGTATGGTAGATCCTGCTTACACCCAAAATTGGCCTTGGGATAGCAATAATAACATCAATATCTGTAACAATAAAATATAAAATATCAACAATTACTAACACTTATATATCAACATATTACCATGTTAACATAACATATTAACAGAACTGCAGTTGAAATAGATAAATAAATACTATAATCATTCAAAGCATAACTCAGTAGCTCAGAGCTTAATCAATCAATTCATTCAATCATTCAATCATTCAATCATTCAATCATTCATTCAGTGCAAGGTGTTCCAGGTGAGTGTTTAAGTGTACAGGTGAGTGTGTAAGTGTACCTGGGGCGTGTTTAACTGATCAGGTGAGTGTTTAAGTGTACAGTACCTGTGGCGTGGCCGCTTGCTCCATGATCTTCAGCAGCAGAGTTTGGTCCTGGTCCCTCACCTGGTCCTTGGCGTCCCCTAAGCGGTCTATCAGACTGGGCAGGACTGGCGGAAGACACCGGAAACAGGAGGATTAGCATGCACACACGGAGGTGCCATCTACTAATGCGGTTAATATATTCTACAATATATAGTCATTTCCTGTGTATTAGCCGCATTATGTATAAACCACAGGACAGTGTTTTATGCAAGTTGAAAGAAACAAAACCATATTGATACCATATTTACTGCCCCGAGTATTAACCTAATAGCTGAACAAAATGTAGCAAAATGAATGTATAAGCTGCAGCTAATAGTTGGGAAATTACGGTACAGTATATTTACATTTACTTATTTGGCTGACGTGTTTATTCAAAGTGACTTACAGCAATAAAAAGACATTTAAGCGGTTAAAATGTAACCATTTCAACAATTAAGTGACAGCTATTCAATACCAGGAGTTCAATACCACACATTTGGCGCAACAACACAATATCATATTTACATAGGACTTAAATAGTCAAAGCACTTCACAATGAAGAGGGAGAATCTCATCTCAACCACCACAACGTATACAATGAGAGCTTCCGGTGATGAGCTTGATAGGGAAATTGAAGTTAAACTTTAGGGAAAGCAGTATGAGGTGTCATCTAGTCAACTTACCTGTTCCTATTTGGGAACGGAAGCGATCCTGCAACCTGGTTACTAAGGCTGACAACAGGTCCATTCCCAGCAATGCAACCTTTAAAAAAAAAATGTGAATATAAATAATGTGAATACAAATTATTAATAATTTGTATACATGAATACAATACATATGCTATTCTGTTTCCTCATTTAATATGTTTAAAGATAAAGCACAATTCCACAACTCAGGAATAGGACAACTGCAGCCAAGTAGCCTTTGAAAACTGAAGGTTGCAAAGGATCATGGGTAATATGGAAAAGCTGCCTTTTTCTTCTTTTTTACTCTAAAACAGTACTAAATGGGTGGACTAAAAGTATGGAAATCCGAATAATACTTATTGTTTAACCTTTTACAAGCATAAACTCCACATGTTGATAACTACCCACCATTAGTTAGAAGTGTACTGAAAAGTTACAAGTACCTTGCCCCCCCTCACACACGCAACCTTCCTTGTCTTGGGGTGGCTTGGGCTATTCAATGAACGTGTAGTGAGAATATCCCTGCTAACACCATTACCAACACATCTAGCATCACCTGAGCTTCTAGTTCAGGCTATGGTGCAATTTTTGGAACCCCCTTCACTTCCTTTGTAAAATAATACCGGTTTGGCACTTGTTAAACGCCCTCTAGTGGCCAGTTGCATTTTGACATGTTGGTTGCTGCTCATGTCATGTTACAAAGACTGCCCTGCAGAGGGCGCACAGAGTCAATGAGCTGAGTAACAACATGCACCATCCACTGCAGGTATGTGGTGTACAGGAATCTGACACTATGGAAAGCCACGTCTACTTTACATCAATTCACAGCTCAACATGCTTTTTTTACACACTAGCCCATCTCATCAGATCGTATTTGCTACATTTGGACAAACGCTGACAAGCAAATCACATGCAAAAACGCCCATTGCATGTGGCTACATTTTTGTTTACAGTTTCCTTAAGTGCATGAAAGAGCCACTGCAAGCCTACAGTACGTCAGCCATGTACATATGTATGTGATCCTATCCGGTCGAGAGGGAGCAGGGAACAGCACTGCAATGCCAACCCCTCCCTCTCCCTCTCCCTCCCTCACGTTCTCTTCCCACCACATAATGTCGGCCCTGCCTGCCTAGCACATGCTTTACCAACCGCCCACATGCACAAATCACATGTGTGCTCTCGAACACGAACACACACACACACACACACACACACACACACGGTTCATGTTTAATGACAAACTAGACACTGCGCTAGACACCAACCCATCTTTTTAGACGGCTGGTTAAGCACAGGGACATGACGGCAGGATTGAGGAGTGGCAGAGGAGGCAGAGGGGGACGGATGGACATGTTCCAGTAATTCAGCTCTACAGATGAACGCGTCGCTTCACTGAGCCCTGTGCTTCAGTGGCGCTATCTGGCAACGCTTACTGTGGCACACAGACAGGTAGCGGGAGAGTTAAAGGGACCAAGAGTGCAAAAAAGCAGGTGAAACAGAGAGAGGAGGGGGGGTTGATAGATAGAGTGGGAGAAGGGAGAATAGAAAGAAAGAGAACACCAACAGATCTGCCGTCTCTCCAGTGGTGGCAGCAGCAGCCTCTCTCCTCTTCCTCTTCCTCCCCTCTTCCCCTCTCTCCTCCATTTCCCCTCTGCCTCTCCCCACTTCTCCCTCTATCCTCCTGTTCCTCTCTCTCCTTCTCTCCTCCATTTCCCCTCTTCCCCTCTCTGCAGACCAGAAGTGCTGCTCTCCACATACCCTCCAGCTCAGGCCATGAATCTACTAGTAGTCACAGCGGGAAGAGGGGGACAGAGGGACAGACAGAGAGAGAGAGAGAGAGAGAGATGGAGTAAGAGATAACCAGAGCTCCAACCCAATATAAATCTACTACTGTCACAGTCGGAAGACTTTTCTCCCCCAGCTTTAGTGTGAAAACAAGCCAATTGATTGATGAACAATGAACGTGTTTGAGAAGGGTGTGTGTGTGGGGGGGGGGGGGGGGGGGGGGATACCCCCTTTGCTTTTACTCGCTACGCTAATATCAGAAACTTCATTCTCATAGTTTCTCTCAGGATTATTTTAATTAGGATTATTTAATGCCTGTGTGTGACCACTAAATTATCCCTTAGAGCCTCAGACTGCCTTTAATTAGCAAACTGCTTTTAAGATATTTAAACTTAGCTTCAGGCTATGTTTGGGACACGCCTCCTGGTCGCTGTTTACCAAATGTTAATGTTACTTGTGAAATTATCCATGCTTTTGTTAGAGTGCATTGTTAACATATCCTAGCTGATGTTCTCTTGTTACCTCTGCCAAGGAAAGGAGGCTATGTTTTCATCGGGGTTTGATTGTTTGTCTGTTCGCAAGATAACTCAAAAAGTTACCGATGAATTTTAATGAAATTTTCAGGGAAGGAATGGAATGATTACATTTTGGGAGTGATCAGAAACACCGTCTTGATCCAGGAGGCGGTTATGTATTCGCTTGGTGGAAATGTAATGAATTTTTACAATTAAGAGTTTTAAATCACAGCATAAGGGAAATGTTTGAAAGGCACACTAGCATCTGTCACTGGTTAAGTGGTAGATAAGACATAGTTAGCACAGATTACAGCTCACAGCAGGGGTAGATAGGTTGCAGACATGCAAACCTGGTAAATGTGTCTGTGTCTGTGTGTGAGCGTGTGTGTGTTGTGTTTGAACAGAGGACACACGTTACTGTATTATGACGGGGGGGGGGGACAAAAAAAGTTATCCAAGTTAGCAGAGAGGAGGAGACCAGACCAAAGCAGCAGGAGGGTCCCTGAGGGGTAAGGAGAGAGATAATCAGTAAGTGTGTGTGTGTGTGTGTGTGTGTATACAGTGGTTCAATGGCAGTCTATCTGTGTGTGTGTGTGTGTGTTCGTATAGTGGGGTTCACTACCAGTCTAACTGGGTCGTGGCATCATGGATCTGGGCCAGAGCTCTGGCTGGGTGTCTGGTAATAAAAAGTGCTGTTGTGTTCCGTCTCTCTGTGTGTGTGTGTGTGTGTGTGTGTGTGTGTGTGTGTGTGTGTGTGTGTGTGTGTGTATAAAATAAACGTTGTGCTGGGCAGCTGTGGGATTCCTGCATGTGTGTATGTGAGCATGCGTTTGTATGCGTGTGTGTGTGTGTGTGTAAAATAAGCACCGTCCCGGGCAGCTGTGGGACTCCTGTCCTCATTACTGCAGTGGGCTGATCGCTCTCGCAGGCGGGAAGAGTGCCGGGGTTTCCAGGCCAACCGCCGCTGCAGCGAGCCCATTGGCTGACGACAGCTCGGCTGTTTGGGGCTCTGCAGGGACCGCTGCCGCCCGCCTACTCGCTCGCTCGTTCGCCCGCCCGCCAGCCGCCACGGAGACGGACGAGAGGGGTGCCGTAACCTTCACCCATCCCACCTGCACGCACGCACACACACACACACACACACACACAGCGCTCCGCTAGCCAGCGGGATGAAGCAGCAGCCCAGTCCTAGCCTAGAACTTCACACACTTCAATATAACAATTCCAAATCACTCCGGTACCACGTCGCACAGTCTGATCAGGTGCAGATAAATTGCAGGACCATTTAAATAACATACAGAACAATAAACAGGATCGCGTGGTGCCCAGGTCCATGACGCCACAGCCCAGTTAGACTGGTAGTGAACCCAACCCCCCACACACACACACACACTAGGGGTCGACCGATAATCGGCCAGGCCGATATTTTTGGCCGATATTCTGCATTTTTATAGTTATCGGTATCGGCCACATTTTTCACCGATAACATATATTTTTGCAGCCGTTCTGTCCCTAACGCGGCCTCCACTGCCTGCACTCATCACTCTGAGCTCTACAGCAATGTCCCGCCCACCACACCATCTGATTTGCTAAGCACAACGTATCAGCCAATCAACACCGGAGGCTAAACTATGTGAAAGTCTGTTTTGAGGCGGAGAAACTGAACAACGGGAACGAACTCATTCGTAGAAAGCAAGCAGCCTATGTCGCTGGCACTGCAGTCTGCAAGAAGTAACAAACTTCTACACGAAAGTTGCAAAAGGCAGCAACAGAAATAGCATCTTATCAGTCCCAATCAAACTGTAATGCTGTGCATAAAGCAAACAGTCTCACCATTTGCTAAACGTAACGGAGGCTAACGTAGGCTTCTAAAACCCCATTTGGCGACGTTACGCTTGTTAATGTGTAGTAGGCTATACGAAGAGTTATAGCAGCCATAGAGAGAGTCGAGGGAAGCCGAAATAAAACGTAACGTTAGTGTTGTGCAGGCTAATGATCCGTTAAGCGTATGCCAACACAACAGGCTTTATTGAGAATTTAAAACTCACTAGCGAAATAAATGTGGCAGTGGTAAAGCCTTTCATGATAAATCCCCGAAGGTGATAACTTGTCAGAAAGTCATAACGTGACTCGGACTCAGGTCCTAAAAGCACATTGCTTTTGTACATAATATACACATAACTTTATTAGCCTATTTGAAGTGCTATTTGAACTTAAACACGCCAGTGTCATCCCAACTAAGTTCTCTTTTTCTCCCTCTCCCCCCTCTTCATGCACGCTCACACACGGTAGCCTACACACACATACGCAGTCCAGGAGGCCAATGAAAATAAATGCAAACTAATAACCAGTAGCCTAGCCACCTCTGCATTCTACAAGTTGTAATATTTACGCTAAGGACTTATGCAAGTAGGGATGTAACGGTATGAAAATTTAACCCCACGGTTATAGTGACCAAAATTATCACGGTTTTCGGTATTATTGCGGTATTTTAAAAATTGTGTGTACAATATGTTAAGAAAGCGCTGATGGGTGTAGACAAGCTGAAATATTTTAGTTTAAAAAAGTGTTTCATTATTACATTAAAAATATAGGCAAACCCTTATTGCCTTCAGCAGGATACCGATCATTCACAGCAGTGGCAATCCTAGTCTCTGCTCAACCCTCCACACACACAGAAAATGGCTTGTCTTGTTTCTATTGCATATTTTGAATTCATAAACTTTATATATTTTGCTAATAGTTTAGAATATGTTAGGATCTGCATAATTACTTATAGCTAAAAATATTCAGTAATTTGAATACTTCATATTGATTTTTAAACTATTACACTTGTCTTTAATGACATTACAGGGGTGTTGTGTAGGTCTAATTGAGAGCCTGTCACTTTAAGAGATACGTGAAGTAGCCTAATTATATTAACCTTCATTCGGTTTTAGGAGGTAGTCACGCATAGTTCAAGGATATCCGTTTTCATTGAATAAAATGAATGTTCAAAAAATTAACAAGTCAAAGAAAATATTGCTGGGATCATAGAAAAGATAAGTGTCTTGCAATGTTAACTTCTATGATTTTGGTGAGCACTAGGCTACTGTACATTAGCCTAATGATAGACGTGACGCATGAGCTAACGGGATAGTTACCTTGATGGAAAATATTGCCAATAGGCTGTGTAGCTTTTTTCGGAAATTGAATTAAACACTACAGTTAGCCTAAATGAACTAAATTCCATAGCCTACTGTAGGTAGGTTACCGTGGCATTGTGCTCACTTTTTCCTTGGTTGGAAATGTTGGCTGCTTATAGCTTAACTTATTTTTTTGGAGTTTGGTATATCTGTTATACCCAATGAGTGACACCCAGCGCTCAACATAAAACTTTACGGCATTCTCCTGATAACGTTAGTGGAATAGCCTAGATTTAATGTGAACGTGTAGGCCTACATAAAAAGACGCAGAGTGGCTACATGATACAGCGCACGTTTTGGGGTGAAAATGTTGCGCCCTTTAAAAGCAGGTGTAGCCTTATCCGAATCATGGTTAAATCCATCAATTAGAAAACAGAATTAGTAAGGTAAAGTTTTGTTTCATAGTAGCCTTCCAGCTTGTGTCAAAAGCAGGCTCGGATGAAGCTGGGAGGAATTAAACACGCGGTTACCACACCGTAGTATCAACCGTGATAATAATGATATTCGAAATGAACGCGGTAATTGTTATCATCAACATTTTTATCATGGTTTACCGTCACACCGGTAATCGTTACATCCCTATATGCAAGTAATGTGTATAGTCTATAACCAATTGAACATAGAAAGAATTCAGATGTAATTCCCATCCAAAAGTCCATATGCAATACATAAATATGCTGGCCTATCTAATTTTGGTAAACTTTATTACCAGTCCAACTTTTGATTTGTTTTTAATTGATAGAAGACATTAAAAATTGCAGTTTGATAGGCATCAGGCTGCTGGAAGTTATTATAAAAACAACTGATTTTCGCTATTTCTGAAAATGGATTTAGAGGGTTTTGCATTCAACTCAAATATTCCTTTCCTAAAAATGGCATAATTTTTACATTTATCGGTTGCACATATCGGTTATCGGCTTCCCAATTTCATAATTATCGGTATCGGTATCGGCCCTGAAAAAACCATATCGGTCGATCCCTAACACACACACACACACACACACACACGGCGCGACTGGCCGGGGCCGGGTTCGATTCCCGCCCCGTGGTCCTTTCCGGATCCCACCCCTACTCTCTCTCCTGCTCGTTTCCTGTCACATTAAAAAGCCCAAAAAAAATAATCTTTAAAAAAAAAAAAACAGATTGATGTGGTCCTGAACCAATCAACATCAAACGTTCAATTTGATATCTAATGCTGTACGTGTTGGTGGCTTGTGACAACTTGTAACTTGTGAAATGACGCAACTTTGAAGTCATCCAATCTCACAAACTGGGGGTCCTCTGATTTGTAGAAGACCACTCCTCGTTAGACCATTTAAAGGGATAGTTCGGATTTTAAGACACGAAGTTGTATGGGTTCCCTGTCAGCAACGTAGTGCATCAGCACTGACTTACCCCCGACAGCGTCCTGTGAGCCGAGATCCAGCCGGTTTTAGATCGTTTTTGATGCTGAAGAAAGTAGTCCGGCAAGTTTCTGGGGTCACGAAAGTAAAGTGTTTTTCTTCTCAAAACCATATGCGTTCAACAGAGTGATATATTTGCACCACAAAAACGTTGTCCAGGAAAAATTCAAACCTCGTTATCACTTACTTATTTTTCGCGATTCCTATCACTGCGCGCTACTGACAGCTGGACAACGTTTTTGTGGTGCAAATATATCACTCTGTTGAACGCATATGGTTTTGAGAAGAAAAACACTTTACTTTCGTGACCCCAGAAACTTGCTGAAGAAAATAGTCCGGCATCAAAAACGATCAAAAACCGGCTGGATCTCGGCTCACAGGACGCTGTCGGGGGTAAGTCAGTGCTGATGCACTACGTTGCTGACAGGGAACCCATACAACTTCGTGTCTTAAAATCCGAACTATCCCTTTAAGGGGAGGGGGTCTGTTGTCACGTAATTTTGTGTAACCAATCATCTTACTAGTAAGAAGAGCCCTTTGTACAGCTGGAACGCACGATAACAGGTGAGTCTCACCTGTGTTATCCCCTCCACCCTTCACGTTACTCTACTGAGCTCCAGGAGAACTCGTCCATAAATCTCCAATCTGTCATCACCAGCACATAGGTTGGGTGCACACTGCAGAGTGCTTCTTTCAACACAAAGTGTGCAGTGCAGTGTGCTGTGTGTGTGTGTGTGTGTGTGTGTGTGTGTGTTTGAGTCCTTAAAAGGCCTTTGATCAGTCTTTCATGATCTCGGATGGCGGGCGTGCTCCTGTCAGTGTCGGGGTGTGCCTCTGCAAACAGCGCAGACGCCCTCATCTCATGGAGCTCCACTAGAGCGCGACCGCTCACATCCACAAGAGGACAAGCGCGTAACACGAGGAGCTTACAGAAGCAAGGGAGGAGGAGAGAGAGGGAGAACGAAGAGAGGAAAGAGAAAGGAGAGAGAAAGGGGTGGTGGTTGCAATAGGAAGCAAGAAATAAATGTGCCGCTAGTCTCCTCATCTAAGTGCTCCTAACTACCCCTACACACACACACACACACACACACACACACACTGTGTGTGAGTGTGTATCCGATCTTTGTGCTGATGGTCTTCTGATGAGCATCTGCTGTGTCAACCATCTATCAACACAAAGACGTCACAGTCAAGACCCTCAGTTTTCCTCAGTGGTTCCTCGTCGGTGGAATGAGTTACCCCAAATTCTACGTTCTTGAGATAGTTTTGAGACTTAACAGACTCCTCTGTTAACCTTGCATTCTCTTACAAACGTATGGTTTACATGTTAATTATTTTTCATGGTTGATATTTGATATTGATATTGTTGTTATTGACAATAACTTCCTATGAATAAATTACTATGCTCAATGTAGACTTTCAACTTTCTTTTTCTTTCTGAAACTAATAATGTAGTATTAATATATGGCAAGTCTCCTTGGACAAGTGTCAAATACCATGAACATGAACATAAACCTCTTATTAAATACTCGATCTAGGACAAATGCTGACATGATTATAGATTTCCAGAAGGTTCCACTCAGTTCTGGGATGGCCTCATATTTGATCCTTCTGTTGGACACATACCCCATCCTCTGCCGACCCCCCTCGCACAATAATGAGCTGTTCCTGCTGGCTGATCCTAGACTGCAGTCTGTGATGGTCTACCCTGCAGTGAGCTTCCAGCAGCCCATGCTGTGCCCTCCTGTGCTGTGTTGTGCTGTGCTAGGGAGCTGTGCTGTGATAGAGAGCTGTGCTGTACTGTGCTGTGCTGTGGTAGGATGATGTGCTCTTCTGTGCTGTGCTGTGCCTCTGTGTTGGGCTGTGCTGTGATTTGTTGTGCTGTGCTAGGGAGCTGTGTTGTGATAGAGTGCTGTGCTATGGTAGGGAGCTGTGCTGTGCTGTGCTAGGGAGCTGTGTTGTGATAGAGTGCTGTGCTAGGGAGCTGTGCTGTGCTGTGGTAGGGAGCTGTGTTGTGATAGAGAGCTGTGCTGTGCTGGGGAGCTGTGTGTTGATAGAGAGCTGTGCTGTGCTGTGCTGTGGTAGGATGATGTGCTCTTCTGTGCTGTGCTTCTGTGCTGTGCTGTGCCTCTGTGTTGGGCTGTGCTGTGATTTGTTGTGCTGTGCTTCTGTACTGTGCTGTGCTGTTCTGTGGTTTGTGTTGCTGTGATTTGCTGTGCTGTGGTAGAAAGCTGTGCTGTGTGGTGCTGTGCTGTGCTGTGCTGTGGTAGGGACCTGTGCTGTACTGTGCTTTGGTAGGGAGCTGTGCTGTGCTGCACTGTGCTGTGGTAGGGAGCTGTGCTGTGCTGTGCTGTGCTGTGCTGTGCTTTCCAGCCACAGTGCTGTGATAAGGGATTAAGTGAAGCTGCTCTTCTCCTCCTGCTGCTTCTCCGTTGGCACTCAATCCAGACTGCATTCATAATAGAACAGGGTCTCCCCTTACAGGCTACACAAGCCTCCCTCTGCAGCACTATGGCCTAGCCGTGCTGGAGCACACACACACACACACATGCACACACATGCACAGACGCAGACACACACACACATACACACACACACACACATGCACAGACGCACAGACACACACACACAACATGAACACACACAACACACACACTCACATGTTCTCTGCACGCACACACGCATCAAAATTCACACTCACGGCAGACACACATACATGCACTCACACGTACATGTTCTCTGCGTGCGCAAACAAACGCACACACATACACACACATTAGAATTCACACACACACACACACACACACACACACACACAGTGCAGAGGGTGGGGAGAACAGGGGAGAGCAGGCGGATAACAGGGGCAGAAGTGCGCTGTCTGTGCATTGATTTACGCCATAACCATTTCATCTCTGCTACCCTTCACCACAGTTTATGACTGTCACATACAGTGCTGCTGCTGTGTGTGTGTGTGTGTGTGTGATGGCGGTGGGGGCTGGCGACATGATGACCGCCTTGGGATCTGTGAGCAGCAGGATCTGAAACAGGACTAAGCACTCGTGTGTATTCAGTTTAGCATTTTACAGCATTTCAAAATGAAAACGAATCTCCTTCCAACACATGCGCTTGTTTTCATCAGAAGCTTTTCATTTAGCTCCGTATCAGAACCGGATCCTGTCCTCATTAAACGCATTAGGTCTCAGTCTACAGGTGGCACAGCTCCAGCAGGGTCTTAAAGCCCAGGCCTGCGTTCTGATAGGCCAGCCCAGCCCAGCCCAGCCCAGCCCATTCTGATAGGCCCCCTGCTAACCAGCTTCACATTAGCCAAGCACTGGTTCCCTTCATGCACGCACACACACACCAAGCAGTGGTAAGTCTAAGAGTTGCGAACGACGAGGCTTTTAACATCTGATGGCTGCTCCAGATAAGCTCTTTCTTCTGACCGTGGGCTTGTGGGCTTTTATCTCCTGGTCGCTGCACGCCATCATGGCTATTGGGGCACCGTGTACCTGGAGGGCGTGCGGCGCACTAAGCCGGTCCAGCAGATTTGACCTACTGACCCAACGCCCACTAGATCACACGGGTCTCTCACAGGAGCTGGCTGCCACTTGCTTCCATTTGGGTGTCCCACACATAGCCTGAGGGACAGGATCGCGGCATCAACACAGTCTGTGTGTGTGTGTGTGTGTGTGTGTGTGTGTGTGTGTGTGTGTGTGTGTGTGTGTGTGTGTGTGTGTGTGTGTGTGTGTGTGTGTGTGTGTGTGTGTGTGTGTGTGTGTGTGTGTGTGTGTGTGTGTGTGTGTGTGTAGGAGAGGAGCGAGGAAAACAAAGAGGAATGAGGCCAGAGCATACGAGCAGGCGGAGCTGGTAGGCTGGACAAGCAGCCGGCCGGTCGGCCAGTCGGAAAGCCATCTTCCTTCTCCGGGTCTAAGGAATCTGGACAATTGAAATCTGGAGCACGGAGAGGAGGAGAAGAGGTTCCCAGCCCCAGACACAGACTTCCTCTGGGTCACACACACACACACACACACACACATACACCACACACACACACAGAGAGACTGTGTTGACGGCAGAGTGATGTGTTGATGTTAATGCTATGTCCTCAGACCAGTTGAGCTGCGTATTCACAGACAAACCACTTAGGAACAGGAACTTACTGAGAGAGAGTGAGAGTGAGAGTGAGTGAGCGTGAGTGTGTGTGTGTGCATTGCATAGCACTTTCGAAGTTTCTGGACTATATTGAGAAACCTCCCACTGAAAGCAGCCCCCAGCTCTGCTCTCTGAATCAGCACACACCATGATTCATCATAATGTTGCTCCATCACCCCATAGCATTGCTCAACGCCTCAACCACAACACAAAGTGACCTGCAGCTCCTCTTCACCCTTCAGCAGGCTCGTTGAAGTTTTGCACATTCTATTAAAAGAATGCATTTATCAACAATGTAAAGCAAAGATTCTAGACCTTTCTAGAATCTTTGACATAAATTGAGATCCTAATGTTCTACTTGATGGACAATGACAATCTCTTGAATTTAGAATTATTAGCCACATTCTAGTCACATCGGTGTGAATGTCTGCTGCCGTCATATAGTACAGCGCACCACAGAAAAGAAAAGAAAAACACAACTCCAAGGAAATAGTTACAATAACTCAAATCTGCCTATCGCTAGGCTATATTCATAATTCATCTTCCAAGTTCATAAAGGTTACATCTTTTGCATCTTCAGGTCTAATCCAGCATAACCTTGTCAAGCCATTTCTGTTCCCTGGAGGCCTTCAGTGAAGGACACATGAATTATTCATGGTCCCAGGGTGGCCTTCTGACCGGCATGGCTGATCTCTCGAGGCAGGACCTCCCCCAGGTACGAGCAGCTGGCTATGCCCCCACCAGACACGCCACCTGGGCATCTGAGTACAGGGCAAGGGGGCAGTGCGAGGACTCCAAGGGTCACACAGTGCCAAACTAATACCACAGGCCACCAAAATAATAACGCACAATATCAAATATCATATGCGGGAAGGTGACCGCTTGAGAAGCCCAGTGAAATGCTCTCAAAGCCTGCTGTTGGTGATGTTTTGGGGGGGGGGGGGGTCTTTCACAGGCTTGGTAAACAGGCTTGGTTGTTGTCGATTCGCTGCAGTGGGACATCCTCTACCTATAGCCTTGAAATGATCACATCTCCTACTGTATTGGTAGTACAGTACACACCATTTAAACCCCATAGACTGTGAGAACCATGTTCAGATTTGCTTGCCCAACATGGCAATGATCAGGATAACGCATACGCACTGTCTCACAGCTGTCTATGAAGGCCAGAGCAGCCAGCCGGGCACCTGCTAGAGGGAGGACGCAACACCATAGTAACGCCAGTAGAATACCATAGAAATAGCACAGTGAATGAATGAACACCATAGACGCTATGGGATGATGTACAGTACACGCTGTTGCACAATGGATGTGTTTGTTCATCAGACTGCAGTGACTATCAGGCCCGATGTTAAGGCATTCACAATGACTCATTGGGACGCAGATACAGGGGAGACTTTAAACAGACGAACATCAAGTCATCAGAGTGTTTGATAAAGTCGGGCACGAACAGTTCACACTTTCTTTTTTTTTTTTATGTGCCTTGTGATGCTCGCTCTCACCTACCCTTCACCCAATATCGAAATGTTCAAATATTGTTTTTCTTTCTTTTTTCCAAATAAGACAATAAGATTGAGTTTCTGTCATTTGCGATTATATTTCTGCGGTCAGCACAGTGTGAGAGGGTGTTCCAGTCGCGGCAGCAGAATGCCCAGAGCAGAATGTTCAGCTCCGGGTTTACACACACACACACACACACACACACACACACACACACACACACACACACACACACACACACACACACACACACACACACACACACACACACACACACACACACACACACACACACACACACACACACACACACACACACACACAGGTTGAGAATGCGCTGCAAGATACAGGCTAGATGAGCAATAATGGGAACAGGAAAAGTCAGAGGGTATTAGACACACACACACACACACCCCTAACTCTATGCCTACTTAACATCGCCCATGTTGTACATTGCCTCACTGAAGCACTTGAACTCTTCCGTGATATGTCGCTGCTGTTGTTGATGTTGTTGTCATCGTTGAGTAGTGAACTGCTGAGCGTAGCGCTATATTACGGTCCCACAAAGCAGGTCAGGCTGAAGTGTGGGTCGGGTTTGTGCGTTGGGTAGAGTCGACCGTGCATCGGGTCGCTTTTCCTGCTTGATTTGATTTCTGTGTTGTCAGGAGGGGGCTGGGATCGCTGGGTTGGGCTCGGCGGGCATAAATGTTTTAAAAGCTCTGGATGGGAGGCAGTGTGGCGTCGCCTCACAGAAGAGTCAGTGCAAGGGCAGACGAGGAAAGCATACACACACACGCACACACGCACACACACACACAAGAGTACCTCAACGTGAGCACAGGGACCGTGGCGGTCGCACAACACATTTACGACTTCATCGCCGTCGTCTTGGGTAAAACCTCACAGATGCCCCCACCGCTGTGAGAACATCTCAGCATCTGCACCGACGCCGCGATGACGATCGGCCACGCAGCAAATTTACGACCTCGCCGCTCGGAGGTCTCACTCGGAGTCCTTGGTGTAACATGTGAAGGTTGCCGTCTCCCCCGCCACTTCCTCCTCCAAGGCTCCGTTGCCGTGGCCACTTGTGCCCCTCCTTGCGGGGTGTGGAGAGAGCCGGACGAGGGCCAGAGCTCCGCAATCACTTGACCAAGGCCATGTGTGACCAGAGTCGTCACTCACATACACGCACACACACACACACACCCACACAGTAACAAAGCTGAGCTACAGTGAATTTGCTGAATATTGCATGAGCACTCATCATGACTAAGAGAATGATGCACTTTGCAATCACAGGCACAGCGCGTATGCAGAGTCGTGTAGGAGGATACTCATTATCCAGAGGTTGGGGCGAGTATTAGTTGGCAGGAAAATCCCATTATTTATTTTATTTATCTTATTTGTTTATCCTTTATTTTACCAGGTGAGTCCCATTGAGACTTGACAGATCTTTTTTAAAGGAGCCCTAGGCTCAGAAAAGTAACAAATAAAAAAACTACACTGTTATTACTGCCCTTATTACTGAAAAGGTGAATTTTGTTACAAGTATGAACAGGTATGCACAGGTGTTTTACCTAGGAATGCACTAATACACGGGCCAACAGTATTGGCCAATATCAGTCTTGTTGACTGACTGATATTAGCTATCGGCAAAATGATATGACATTTACCAATGGCTCTGGCTTTTGTTTATCTGTTATGTGGTCTAATTTCTGCATAAGGTAAATGTATGTTCTATGAAGGGCTGAAAGACTTCATCAACAGCAGCGTCCACTTCCTAGCTCATTACAAGTTAATCTCTCTATCTGACCAACCCATGACAGACACCGAAGAGCCCTTCATGCTGCTGGCCAGACAACACAGCACAGGCTGGCGGGTTAACCCAAGGAGGCGGTGGTGGGGAGTAGAAGGGCCTCGCTACTGTGCCGCAGCTCAGGGCCCAGCGGGGCGAGGGCACGAGGGCGCGACGAGACGAGACGGGACGCGACGGGACGTGGGACGCGGGAGCACCGCGTTATCGCTGGAGCCGTAATCTCATCACGGCTCGGCTCAGCCGCGGTGCAATCCCCGGTCGTCCCCGGGTCACGCTTTCACATGACGGGCCCCCGGCGACGACGTCAGCGCAGCTTACCACCGTGGGTCTCTGTGTGTGTGCGCGTGTGCATGCATGCGCGTGTTGTTTACAGGAATGTGAGGTGGAGAGATGTGTGTGTCTTTGTGCATGCGTGATTGTGTGAGTGTACAAAAGTATGTGCTTAAAATAATGTCCCTCCATGTTGGAGATATGTGCTTGGAGGATGGGGATATTTGGAGGTGTGTGTTTCTATGACAGTCAATAGTGTGTGTGTGGTGTGTGCTTTTCAACTTTCAAGCTACAGCACACCAGGCAGAAGGGGGGCTGCAAAACCTCAACTCATTCAGCACACATTACTCAGAGACAATGCCTTTTTACTAATGTATGTGTGTGTGTGTGTGTGTGTGTGTGTGTGTGTGTGTGTGAGTGTGTGTGTAACGTTAGCCTCGTTTGCCCGACTTCACTGTGATCAGGCTGACAGATAATGCGTTGTTACTGTCTCACACTCTCTCTGATATGGAGGAGGACTTATCAAAGACACAAGTCACGTCGTACTCATAAGCTAGCGCTGGATTTGGGCTGCATTTCCCCCCCCAATTCTCATTCTCAACCCGAATAGATCAATTCACTGACACAGGAGTGTAGAGTACATTACCCCAAACGGCCAGACAGACTCAATAGCATCTGCATTTAAAAAGGGTCTGTTTGGTTGCTCTTTCTGCCAGATAACTGATATTCCAGCCCGACTCGGCCTTCCAGAAAAGCAGAGCTCAGAAGGAAATGAGAGACAACTGTAAAACTACTGTCGTCAGCCCTATAAAGCGTTGGGCGAGCAGCTGCCTCCAGGATCTGGTAAGGAGCGTAAAGCCCCAGCCTCAGCCTGGCAAGCAAACAATTAATTAGCCTTCCAACAGCTCTTTTTCAGACGGGGGATAACCAAAAGCTGACGCACTGCATGGACAGACAGACACCGGTTTGGTTTTACACTCCGAGAGGCCAAGGATAACATCATGACGAAGGGGAGAGACATGAGCCAGAGGGGGACATCTTTCCAATGCATTTTCCAGGCCACCCCCTCCTCCGACCTCCTCCCCCCCTCCTCCTCCTTTGGAATACTTTCCATGGTAACTCATAACAGTGCCTCCAGGCTTTCACTATGGCACACGTCTTAGGTCGCGCCTCGTGTGCTACAGAGAGCCAAGATTCTCCACACAGGCCAAGATACTGCAACATTGACCGAGTTTTATTCACTCGAGTTTTTTTCTCTTTCTTTCTTTATTTCCTTCTACTCTCCACCATCACAGCTCATTTGTTTTCAGTGATGGGCCTACAATAAGACAAAAGTAAATGCACTTCACTCTTATGAAGAGGCTCTCCCCCTAACAGAGGGTGAGCCTGGTCCCAATTTCCAAAATGACTACTTCCTTAATTTGCCAACTTTACAACAGACTTCCAAATGTCAAAACCACTACTTAAGGGCAGAGGGCGCTTCAATCCCCTCTAAAACCTTCCTTATTTTCCTATGACGAAAGCAGTTGTGTTTATCATTCCCAGAATCAGGAGCTTTTCCCAGCCCTGCGCCACTCGTGTGTGGGACTGCTCGTAGGACGACAGGAAACTCGACTCTTCACACTTTGCGTGGAAGTGCTCCAGGGAAGGGCTGATTTACATTGCCACCATATCACCTCATCAGAGGACGTGAGAAACACAGAGTCACCTTTACAAGCCTGACAGCCACAGGAGACGCTCTGTTTGAATGACACAACAGCACCACAGATGCCGGCCAGAGATACTGTTAAGGCCTGCATGTCTTCGAACTTTTCCTGTAGCTAGGTATTTGTCTAGGGCCTCACTGACATCAACCACAACAAAGCCCAACGGCTCTGGTTTTCTAGGAAACATCCTAACGCAGCCATTCAAACACAATCCTTCAAAACAAAGCCCCTCAATTATAAAACAGCTTGTAGATAACTCACTTACCTTAAAATTACTGGAATTGACCCATGACGAGGCAATGTTGTCCGCCATTCTGTCCAGCAGAGTCTGATCCTGCTCCAAGTCGTGAGATCTCTGCCTGTCCAAGATGTAGTCTATAATATCCTGACCGACCTGTAATCGCCGGCCTAGGTCCTTCTGCATCACCTGGGAAACACATTGCTCCATATTCTCCATGCTGAGTCCCAAGCAGTGAGCCAGCAGCTCAAGGCAACGAGCACAAAAGGGAAAAGAAAAAAGAAAAAAAGCGACAGATAGACAACTAAACGGTGAGTATGGCCAAAAGCGGCCAAAAAAGTTTTTTGCCAAGCGGTCTACCCAACACTGGCTGGGTAGGCAGGAGGCCACTGAGTGGGGTTGCAGTTCTGGAAATGGTGGTCAGGCGCATCAGAGGAGATGTCAGAGGAGATGTTCCTGATGTCCAGGCTCGGTGCTGCAGAGTCAGTGGCAGAGAAGACATCTGCAGGACCAGGTAGGGGCGAACAAGAGGCCTCTTCAGATCCTGCACGTCACTGCATAGGCAGATTTCTAAACATCAAGCACCAAGCGAGTGATTAGAGTCATGACATAACAAGACAATAAGACCTGACATAAACAAAAACTATTACGATCACGCACATAAACAAAACGATCACAACCACACAAAGCTGATGAATGTAATCCGGCTAAGACCACATCAAATCAGTAGCCTAAACTTAAATTAAAAAGGAAAGATGTCCATAGGAATTTAAAGATTTGCCAGAATTGCTAATCGTGGTACTTCAAATTCATAAACATGTCACTTGCTATTACTATTTCTTATCATCATGAACATAATGTACAATATAACGATTATCATTCGTTCATTTGATCCATACTCGAAGTAAACAGCTAACTAGCAAACTAGTGCACTTAGTGTGGCGCTGTAACGCACAAGGTCTTAACCAACTTAGACCTTGGTTATAACAAAACCTTTCACAGGCATTAACCAAGACGCTCAAAAAGCAGATTCATGCAACATCACCAAGTATCCATACATAACAGGCGTACGTAATGCACCTAAAATATATTTGGATCTAAATTATAATCTAATATTAAGTTAATAGAAAACGCTGTTTGGACATCAGTAACAGCGCAGTACACCCAGAGACACTTTGGTACACCTTAATTACCTCTAGCAACCGTTAGCTTATCTAGGGTAGCAGATGAGGGTCCTGTGATAAATCAGACTAGCTGAAAAGCTAGGTACCATTAGCCTAGCAAAAGCAGGCCCACTAAGCTAAGATATTTCCATTATTTACTAACAGAACCAGATCATCTCGCGGTAGCAATGGCCAGTAATCTGTGAGTAGATGTAGCTGTCGTTGCATGATTAGCTAACTCATGTGTACATTATAATCTCCATAAGCCAACGACGCCAGATAGCCAATTAGCTTAGTTACTAGTCATTCTGTGACTTTGCCGCATCTTTAATAAACACTTTTCATTATAAGGATTACGTCTTACAGATCAAATTCCTTTGTAAATGCACCGTGCATTACTCAAATGCCATTTTCGAGCAATGTAACGTCAGGTCGAATGGTACATAATGCTAACGTGGACTGGCCATGCTAGCTAAGCGGCTAAAGTTAGCCACTAAACGGATAGCATAAATGGATTGCTTCTAGGGATCTTAAATTTGACCGCTAATATGAGAATGCACCAACGGTTTGGTAACGTTAATGTTGACTGGGCAAGCTGATTGGTCATTCATATTGTTAAAGCCAAAATATCGACATGTTATATTGACTTAGTTTAGGAGGCTAACTTTAATAAACATTTCAAAATAAACAAAGCAGACACGAAGAAACTATTTAGGCGACTACAGAACTTCAAACAAGCTACCGAATCCCATTTAACCCAACAACTAAGTTAGGGGTATCCTATAATTTGCAACAGAACGTGTGATTTGCAAATCCACATAAACAAACGACAAATCAGCATTAAGGCTACTTGCCTTGTACGAGCCTCCGTGCATCAGCCGAAATTAATATCGAGCGGGCTTGTTGAATTTCCAACACTTCTGCGTACTGCTCTCAACTCAACTCTTCTCCGCCCCAAATGTTGCGTGTTCGGAACATGATCAAAGGCCTGCCGCGCAGGCGCCTACAGCCCAGTTGGGTTCTGTTGATGGAGCGTTGAGCTCATTCTACAATGTAGCCTTTTTGGTGTGTTAACCACTGTTCGCATTTCTATCGTTTCCACTTCATAACCATTTAGACACATAATCTCATACGTAGGTTGTGAATTGTTTTGTTAGGGACTTTGTTAAGTGGTCCAACGCGAGCAACATAATTCGTTATACCTTTCTAGAGCAAGACTAACAATAGGATGTAAACATTAATTTTGCACGAAATTCACCGCAGTTGTCATGTAGCATACACGTGCTTTGCGCCCAAGGTTTCATTGTATTACAATAAAGAAACATGCATTATATTCCACTCAGCCTCTGCTTGGGAAATCAGACAGATTTACGGGTCGACAGCGTCCTCTA
Organism: Sardina pilchardus; assembly: GCF_963854185.1. Taxonomy (NCBI): domain Eukaryota; kingdom Metazoa; phylum Chordata; class Actinopteri; order Clupeiformes; family Clupeidae; genus Sardina; species Sardina pilchardus. The sequence continues at coordinate 24,100,657 of NC_085016.1, read as the reverse complement.
CTGGTTGATCCGAGGAGAAAACAAATCTAGTCTCCCATTCTGATTGCCCTTATAGAAAAAAACAAAACAATAGCAATCTTATAGTATTTTGGGACAAAATATAATAATTATGTTATCATAGGAATACTATAGATATTAGAGGAACATAGTCTTTAGACATAGCCTACCAAAGGGTAGAGTGCAGTGAGAGTGAAAAAAGTAAAAAGTGACAAAAATAGTGAAATTGAAAAGAGAGTAATAAGTGCATCAATGAGTGCAATTGTCCGTAGGAGGAGTGCAGCTGACCACCTCGACCCCTTCACAACGGATAAACATTCGGAGTGGCGTGACGTCAGTGGCGGCAGAAAAGTTAGACGGCTATTGAAAAGCACTAGTAATGCGGCTAAAATTAGTCCGTAATTAACCTTTGATGAAATGGCTAACGATATAAAACAGTATGTACATACACTCAGTGTACGGGATTGGGAGGATTATTTGAAAAAACTTTGAAAAAACGTACGTTAGCCTATCAGGTGGGATCATTCTGACAGATCCCCATTCTAACGGGGCAGTCACACGCTTGCGTCCGCCAACGTATGCCTCATTTTGTCACATTTCCATAAACGCGAACTGATTGGTTTGTCACTGTTCAAAAATTTGCATACACGGAATTTCATTGGCTGGCGCTTGCGCGATCCGTCAAAAGTTGAACATTTCTCAACTTTTTAGCGGAGGCAACGTATCTCAGGCAACGCATCGGACCCACAATTCAGTGCGGCATGAAATGAAGTCCAGCCAATGTAAAGTGAATGGGAAAACAACGGACGAACGTTGGCCGACGCAAGCGTGTGACTGCCCCGTAGTGAATGGAAAGAAGACGTAGCAAGATTGCCCTCCGTTGAATGGCCAGATATTTATAATTACGTTATTGAAAAAACGAGCGTATACAGTAAGGAGAAGTGGCGGGTGTATAGATCATTGGATATATAACTATGTCCCAAATGGCCATGTCTAAGATTTACAATACAATGACATATATCGGACGAGTTTAGTGTTGTCGCTGATGGCAGTTGATGGTTGTTTTGCCGCCAGCGAACGTAGTGACGTAGGCTCAGCACTAGAGGGTAAGGACACGCAGGACACGTGTTATACATTACCATAGAACTGATATAATCCTGTAGTATTACTAGGCCTATAGTTATTTTTCGTAAGGAATAGGCTAGATCCATAATGACAGCCTAAAATCCTAATGAATAAACTCATATTAAGCTCTGCCTTAAGTTTGAAACCAAAAACATATTTATGAATATGTAGTCTGACTAGGTTTCACACTGGATGGGTGTTGTGGGTGGCCTGAGCTCCATGTGTGTGTATATAGTTAACATTTAACTGCTGCTTAACATTTGCTGAATGAGGTGTTGAGACAACTGTCTAGAAATAATACAATTGCGCCATGAAAAAGAACTGAAAAGTCATTGAGCCAACCACAGGTTTGGGGTCTTCCACAGGAACCTTTCTTACCCGTTTGAACCAATGAGTTGAACGAAACAAAAACATCTGCACTTTTTTTTTAGAGCCAACAGGGATAAGGCCTCTCTCCTGTGTGAATGCACTCATGGACATTCAAAGACCCTTTTTGACTCTTTGACCCTTTAAAACTCTTACTACACAGGGAACAGGCATGTGGCCTCTCTCCTGTGTGAATGGGCTTATTTTCCTATTGAAATGCACTGTGAGCAAGAGTAAAGCCTCTCTCCTGTGTGAATTCTTTCGTGGACATTCATGCAATTTGACGTAAGAAGTGGAAGCTTTTCCCACACAGAACACATGGGGAACCTTCTGGATTTGTTCTCTGTCTGGATCTGCAAGATGGCGGTCGAGGAGAGGCCTTCTCCTGAGTAGAGCGGTCTGCACGGGAGGGGGAGGATGTGGACAATGACTCATTCCCTGTTTTACCATCGACATAAAAGACAACATCACTCACTCAATAATCTATTGGACAAATCTGCAATAAAAATACATAGGAAGACAGTCATCGTGTCAAAATATTTTTGTGAGGTTATATCTATGAAACAATTACAATAAGATTTAAAAAAAAACAATACCTGCACATATTTTATAATATATCATCTATAAGTTAGAGCTTTTGTGTATTTAAATGTATTCAAATAATCACATGAGGAATGTTTTGTCTGTATCCGACAGTAACTGTGACCACGAGAAACAGAAATCTATGTGAAAACTCGCTGGATTTCTTCTTTAATCAGAAAGAAGATTGGAGAAAAATGTACAGCCCTCCACTAGCCTTAGAGCTGAGGAAACTTTGCAAAATCAATGTATAAACCTGGGATAATACACAGGATTACGGCAATGCTGTATTATTACCTAATGTATAGTGCAGAACAGAGGATTGCCAACCATACAACCAATAGACCCCACTTAGACTTAGACTGAATCTTAATAGTTAATCTTAATCTTACACTAACCTGTGTCTAGTAACTGCAAACCTGAAAGTCCACTAGGTGGTAGCATAGCAGTGATGATTACTGTAATATCATTTAGAGCTGTTTTATTACATGTTCTGATCAGAGAAGAAGAATCCCCCATGCATGTACAGCTGTACTGAAAGTGTATAATACAAGTACAGTAAATATTTTTTAAATATTCAGATGTGCGCACCCGCTTCTACACTATTATAATACTTATTTAATTATAATAAGTACAGAAATAGACCCACTGGTGTGTACACTACAGAGATTATATTATATGTGATAAAATGATGTTACAGAATGTGCGAGAACGTTTACCTGTAATGCTTGTGTGATGGTTTCAGCGGCCTTCTCCAAATTGATGCAGTCTTGTTTGTGACTGGTCTCCATATGCTGCTGACTAATCTCATCCATCTACACACACACACACACACACACACACAGAGAGAGAGACACACACACACACACACATGAGGTCTGTCAATTCTGAGTGTGAATGACACAAAACATTCGATTTCCTATACCTGTGAGGCAGTGGTGGCTCAGACTGCTTTTTAAAACGGAATAAGCATGTTTGAGCTGATCATTCCCAATAGTTTGCCTGTCCGCTGAGCAATTAGCCAATAATGTTGTCAATATAGCTTTGTTTTCTCGCACAATCATGTTGGGTTCCCTTGCTGTTTTGTTTGTTTGTGTGGCAGTACTGTCCCTTCTTCTCGAGAGGAGGTCTTTGTGTCATGCAAGTGTAGTGTTCACTGCTTTCAGCTTAGAGTGATCACTTTCATGTGGCCAAAAATCCCAGAGGACCAACAGTGAAAATGTCTCTTCTTCAAACAATCTGTTCCAGGATCCTGCCTTCTACATCACACCCAACCTGCTTGTTTTATGCTGTCTGACTATTCTGTAGTCCCCCCCGCCCCCAGTTTACCCAGTTTACCCAGGTAGCCTACAAGTTGTTAGTAGGCCTAGCAATTGTGTTCTGTTTAGCAGTAGGCCTACCAGTGGTAGCCTACTTCCTGACATGCAGCAAGATCACGTTTAGTAGCATTTGGCCCCGCTTTGGGCAAAAATTGGCATGCGGGCCTGGGGCAAATTGGCAAACTAGGCACATTAGCTGCTGTGTCATAGCCTAGATCATCAGTTAATAGCCAATTGTTTTATTTATGCAAAAGCTGCTGCTGACTGAATTAAGAAATACATCTAGGTTGCTAAATAGAATAAATGTGTAAATGTGTATGTCTACAGCATAACGAACCTTATTTTGAATTCTGACCTCAACCTTTCCCAACCCGCACTGACCCGCGCTGTTTCCACATTTTCAAACACGCGCTGCTGCCTCTCGCGACAAATGATGAGTTGGATCGGATTTCAGTTGGTAGACTATTACTGGACACAGCGATACGTTTGCCAACAAACAACGCTGTTTTCTCGGCTACAATGCATTGAAAACGTAATTTGAATTGAACTAGGCTGAATGAATGGAACTTCTCTTAGAGGGACTGGCTATTGCCTTCTGTTTTAGTGAAGTGGCTTGAACTCTTTTTTTCCCGGAGTAGCCTATCGCCGAAGCCCTCCTCCCAGCCAGGTAGGAGGTGAATCTCACGCAGGTATCTTAACTTTCACAATCGAAAATGCTAGCCTACTTCTTCTCTCACAATTTAGTCCTCGTCTATTTTTTCCTTTTCGATCACTGGGATTTTACAACGACATTTTTTGAAGGAGGACACAATTAAGGCGCAATTCCTAACAGTAAAGTATACGCGCTTCGACAGACTTTGCGTAAGTCCTCTTCTCCAGACTCAACTGCAAAATGTTAGTAGCCTAGGCTAGAGACAGACTTTTCATCCATTTTGTACAACGATTACTATATTTGTTAGGCAACAGAAGTAAAAACGTTAAACCAATTAGCAGTTTTGTTTTGGGAACTTGGTTTCAACTTGGATAGCCTTCGTCTTAACGCTCTTAATGAATTGATGTGTTCAGCCTATGCGAGAGCTCTGTTGTGTGAGAACTGTCTAGGAGCACACTAGGCTACAGAATAACACCTTCCTATTATTATGTTTTATGAGTAGAACCATCAATCTGTCTTACTTTTCTTTCTTGGTGGGGGCTCGCAGTGAAACAGCCTGATCTATTCCTGTCACCAATCTGCATGTTTGCCAAAAACAACTAACCTGTCATTCTTCTCTGTGCACTCACATCACACTCTGTCCTGTTCCGTTGTTGACATCTGTTCATGTTTATGTTAATGGTGAGGCAGTTATATTTGAAAGATGTATCAAGGCCTATGCCATAATTAACAGTAAGGCAACCTCAGTGCAAGTCTGTCATCATGCCGAGGCAACAAACACAAAAAGGTCACACGAAACGCTGTTGAGCCCATTCATTGCACATGGCCTAGTTTGTCAAGAAAAACAATTCTGTACAAGTGTCCAAGAAGTAGCATCCTGAGTGCGAAGACCTACTTTTCGCTCTATAGCTCAGCAGTTGTGAGGTGCTCTTAACCGCAAACGGTGACGGGGATTTGACTCGACACCTTATCAGATCTCCGAGTAAAACTGTGCTGTGCAGGTTCAATTGAACTCAGAGCAACTGAACTAAACTGATTCCCACATGTTTGCACTGACAGGACCATCGTGTGTGCGCGTGTGGTCAGTGTTTGAATCAGACGCATAGGAGGATGCTTCCCAACCGCAACAGAATGTAGGCACTGCGTCTTTCAGAATCTGTCCTCTCTCTCTCTCACTCTCTTTCCCTCTCACTCTCTATGTGTGTTTCCATTTAGAGAATAAGTTTGCCTTTTGCTTTTGCTATGAAGTCCTATTTTGACAGTTTGTTTGGTTTTGAAGATAGGTCTTGTTGACAACGCATGGCTTCTTTTGCACGCTATTTCCAAAGGTTATGCTCGTCAGTTGTTTTGTTGATTGTTTTTATCGTGTAGGCTATACTTTTACTAACATATCCCTTTAGTAACACCTGTTTTTGACCAATGTATTTGTGTGTGTATGTGTGTGTGTGTGTGTGTGTGTGTGTGTGTGTGTGTGTGTGTGTGTGTGTGTGTGTGTGTGTGTGTGTGTTTTTTTTATTCTGCATGGCAGGTGAAGTCCTGTCTAGAAGTGTCAGTGGTATAGCCTCTGGTAAACATACCTAGCATTCCAAATGTTTAACTATGCTAATTTATTGTCTTGAGAAAGACAAGACCCCTTACTTGCTTAAACAGGCTTAAAAACAGTTTTTTGAAAAAGTGTTTAGCACATTTCATCACAGAATTTAACACAGCTTCCGTTCAACTTTTTCTTTGTGGTAGCCTAAGGTTTGTGTCATTTTAGTGCGTTTGCGACGATGTTTCACACGTTTCCTGTTAAGTGGAACTGATCTGTGTTGAGATCTTCAGTGGCCTTCCGGGATGTTAAACAAGGCCCTGTGTGGTTTTGTCTGTTGCCTGTCCCCAGATTTGTGTCGCAGATCAACAGCTTCACTCATCAGCCAGTGTCTCTCAACTTCCCCGAGGAGAACGATGAGACCATGAGCGACGACTTCCTGCCTAGATCGCTCGTAGAGCCTGACTGCGCGCCCAAGTCCGACGCAAGCCCGAGCGAGATGGAGGACGAGTGGACGCCCGGAACCCACCGCGTCCCTGCGGCGGGATGCAAACCCCCACCACCGGTGCCGCCCCGAGGCGCGCAGGCCAGGTTCCCACAGACGCCCTTCCCCAGCCAAGCGGCGCCAGCGGGCGCGGGCAGCAGCGTCCCAGACCATTACCAGTGGGCGTGGGCGTACCCCAGCTACACCAGCGGGCGTCAGGAAGGGGGTTACCCTCACCCGCATAGCATGCCTTCCTGCCTGCCCTCGGATGAGTACAGCAGCTACCCCGGCGATGGCAGTCACCTGCAGGCCCGGTCCCATTCTCTCCCTGGCAGAGATAGCCCCAGCCTAGCCAGTCTGGAGCAACCGAGCTCCCTGCTCTCCAACCCGCCTCTGGCCGTCGCACACCCCCACCAACACCCCCACCCTCTGCTCCCCTACGGCTGCATGCCCATGGCCCCAGCCTGCTGTACACAGTACACCCCCCCAGGCCACCACCACCACAGGGGGCCCGGCCCTATCCACCAGCTCAACCCCCAGCCTGCCTATCACATGGCCTACAAGCCCTCAGGTGAGTGTGTTCACCTCTCAGGTACAGCACTTAGGGCTGTAACAGTACAAAGGCGTCCCGCTTGGGTTCATACCCCTGTTTGCACATTCAATTCCAATTTCAATTTAATTTCACTTATAGAGCGGCAAAACATTAAACATGTCTCATGGCGCTTTACAGAGTGTTAAACATTCAGATACCAGCAATGACCTAGTAGCCTTTGCTCATGTACCGTGCATTCTCTGTAATATGCCTGCATGTATTGAACCATGAGGTCGGTTTCATGCCGGGGCAGTTTGGAATAAACGCACATTTATGTTGTTAAGGCCAACGCCCACTGACAGTGTGTGACGCATCAAGTTTTGCCAAAGTTTAAAACTTCATTAGTTTTAACGACGTAAAGCCCACTAGCCAATTTTTCTATCTCTTAGGCGTCAAATGGATAGACGTGAATGCTGTCGCCATGGGCATTGGTCATACCCCCATATCTTTCTGTCCTGACCTGTCTTCCACGCGCTTGTTAAACCTATATAGGTAGTTTGGGCATGAACTGCCTTCATGCCCTCTACACCTTGAGGTGACATTTTCCACCTAGCTGCCTGCCGCGCGCTGTTTGTTATATGTCGTCCTATGTATGGTTTGTCAGTTCTTAACCTTCAGGTGAGAGGTGGGGGTCATCTCAGGCCTGTCTGCCCATTACCTATATATATATATCCATAGTGTGGCTATAGCATGCACCCTTTCACCCTGTCAAGTCAGTGCAACACCCCAGAGCATAATCATAAGGATGAGTGAAACACGCTGCAGTCGCAGCTATCCTGATGATTTATTACCGTGCAGGACTGCATGCCTAGTGTGTGTGTGTGTGTGTGTTAGTCTCAGAAGGCTTGCCAGCTGCACGCCAGTTTGGTCAGGTTTTGCCCATGGGGGCGAGAGAGTTCAGGTAAAAGGTATTTGACATGCACAGACACTTTCTCTCTAAACGCAGGGACGCACACAATAGGTGCGTTTTCCAAACGCATTCCTCCTCCTATATGGCGGAAGTAACATTATAGCGCTCGGCTCCGCTATAGGCTTTAGCGCTCTCCCGCAGGACAGCACAACCTGACAATCTTCTCATGTTCTTCTTCTGCCTCAGGTCCTGACCAGCATCACCCTGGGCATGTCCGAACTAGCTCAATGCAAAGGTGGGTCCAGTCCTCTGCATTTCCTACCACTCACACATGTGTGTTGTCCAGTGCTGGGTCAGTCGTATAGGATCAGAATCAGAATCGGAATCAGCTTTATTGGCCAGGGTTACATAAACAAACAAGGAATTTGACTCCGGCTAATCTTTGCACGCGAAGTACAACACTCAGCAGTAGCATAAAAAGAATAAAGTACAAAACAGTAAGAATGGAATTAAGGGCAGTATAATAAGGCTGTGCATAAGAAATACATACATTTGCAATAAATAGACACTATGGGTGGGAATGCAATTGTCCGGAGGGGGATGCGGCTGGGAATGTCCGCCTTCTTGTTGTCCCTGTCAGGTTGCCATGGTCGCGGACACCTCAACAGTCACAAGCAAGACACAAAATACAACTGAAGAGGGTGAGAACAGTGCAATATAGACTGAGGTTAGGATTAAATATAAATATAGTGCACGCACGGCAGTTCAGTGCAATGATAATGTATTAATACTGCTGAACTCTAGGAGCTCTAGGTAATGTGATGCGATTGTGGTGATCACATTGCATGCCTGGACTCATTACAGTTCTCATAAAATGTGCCTGACATACTTGCGTGATGTTTATAGCTCTATTAAAATGTGCTTCAAACAAACTTGCATAACTTCCTCGTTGTCTAATTATGCTTTTCAGTGCATATATGCCTACGAACTATGTAATTTAATGTTTTATACCGTCTGGTGTGTATTTTTATTATAGATATTTTGGCCTGTGTCAGATCAAATGAAGGCTTATTTATTTTTGTGTACAGTACTTCTGAGAAGAATACTATACTGTCCTGTGTTTAGATTGTAAACAAGGGAAACAGTTGAGCCTGCTCTGCGTCATCGTAGCCTTTCAGAAACATCAAAAGACATTCCTTTTGTTCATCGTATGACTCAAATGACGGTCTTATAGTGTGAGAAAAACATCAGTCTTCATAATCTGACAAAAAACATCAATACTCAGTTTGACAACGAATATCAATCAGTCAGGGTAGCAACTAAAGCTGACAGTACTTGCCCTTCTCCTGCTGACAGACAGAGTGTAACAGCGTGTGGAAAATGACAGTCACCACTCCCGCTACACCCTACCCTGCACCCTACACTCCTCCTCGCTCACACACTCCCCTCGCTCACACACTCCCCCCCGCTCACACACTCTCCCTTGCTCCACTGCTCACACACTCTTCCTCACTATTGCAAACTCTCACACAATCTCACACACTCTCCCTCACTCTCACACACTCTCGCTCCCTCTCTCACTCACGCTCACCTCACTCTTGCAAGCTCTGACACACTCGCGCTTGTTCCCTCTCGTTCCTAATGTATGGCTGTCCTGCTTGTTGTCTCATTGCAGTGAGTATGCAGTTCCTCAACCCCAACGTTCCAGTCCCAGAGGAACCCAGTTATCCATGGAGCAAAGTGAGTGAACCCAACACACACACACACACTGTCACTCACGCATACACACACAGTCACACAAATGCGAAAATGCTTGTACACACACAGTCACTCAAGCATGCACACAGTCAAATGGTGCGTCCATGAGCAACTGGGAAGTGGGAGAATTCTAGGGGAATTTAGGGGGTGCAGGTCACACCTGAACTGGGAACTTCCCAGTTTGAAGTGGGGCCTTTGGGTGAGCTCCTAGGAGAATGTTTTGACGTCACTCAGCATAGTGAACGCTCTCGCTTCAGAAATGGGGAGCTTCCCACTTCCCAGCCGCATGAACGCACTAACACAAACACAAACATGCTCATACGCACACACAGTCACTCACGTGTGCACACACAGTCACACAAACACACTTGTACACACACAGACAAGCAAACACAAAAATGCTTATACACCCACACAGTAACTCATGTATGCACACAGTCACACAAACACAAACACGCTTGTGCACCGAGCTCTCACACACACGCACGCAGTCACATGAACACAAACACACTCGTACACACACACAGTCACTCAAGCATGCACACAGTCACACAAACACGCTTGTGCACTGAGCTCACACACATACACACACACACACACACACACACACACACACACACACACACACACACACACACACACACACACACACAGAATCCCTCTCGCTGCTGAATGACTCCCCTTTCTCCTGCACTGCCCCTAGTGGATGCTGAGCTCTGAAGTTGTACGACGGCAAAGTGACAACATATTTGTTTATAAACTGGCTCCTAAAACATATTATTGTTTAGTGAGTGAAGTTCAACGTTTATTGTGTTTAGAGAAATAGTGTTAATTATTTCATTCCTTTTTAACTGTCTGTCCTCCAAAGGGAAGGTGTTTGTCACATACGAGTCCGACAGTGAAGACCACGTCAAAGAGATCATCAAGTTTGTTGCCCTGCTGAGACACAACGGCTTTGACACACACGTATGTTTCGGATTATTTTGTTTTCCTGACCGCACCTTGTAAATAGTTATCAGTAGCGATCAAAGGCGGACATCCCGGTGTTATACGGTAACTGGCTTCCCGTGTCAACTTGCTTCCTTGATGACGTTCCACGATTGATGACGTTTCTTCGACAGATGTGGCACCTTGATTTGTCAACTTTCTGATATAAACGGGAGACGAACGAATACAAATATGCATGACATCTTTAAATGTCAAAATTGGTTGTAGTAGGCTACGTGCACTGGATCATGAATATGCCATCGAAAAATTATTACCTAAATAAAGTCATAACTCCACGTGAGATTCGAACCAGCAACAAACTAGGCGGCAAAATTTTCAGTCTACCACTCATCTAGTCACGCCACAAACCATCTGTAGAATACAGGTGACGTGTAGGGCACTTGAATTCCTCCATTTATATTATGATTGTAGCAAGTTAACACGCCTGATCATGTTATCTTGCTACCGAGTTATCTTGCTACCGTTGCCCAAGCCATTTCGTAGGCCTTCTAAGTTGGTTATCATGGTTAAGTTTTACAAACGTTTCAGTAACTTCTAGGCTATATGGCCACCTCTACCTGTCTGTAGCAGAGACACATGAACGCCAGCAAATAAATAGGCTAAAATAAAAATATGTTGTCTAATTTTGTATCCTTTTGTCCAGCCTAGACTATCCTTTTAAGAATGCAGTTCATGAAACACGGACATTGAAATGCAATGGGCAGGAGAAGTCTAACGTCTCCATATTTTACGCAACATTTACGCACAAGGATAGTCAAAACTCAATAGGCTAAACACGTAGGCTTATAGGGTATTAACGATAACGTTGCTGACATGTAAACATGGATTTGGTAGATGTTTTACAATAGCCTACTTCATTTCTCTACTTAAAAGGATAAATGGCTTGGGTTAATGGCTTGGGCAACGGTAGCAAGATAACTCGGTAGCAAGATAACATGATCAGGCGTGTTAACTTGCTACAATCATGATATACTTGGTATAAGTCAATTACCCTAAACGTCACGAGTTATCTAAGAGCGTTTGTGGCGTGAATAGATGTGCAACAGCCTGTCAATCTTGCAGCCTTGTTTATTGCTGGTTCGACTCCCACGTGGAGTTATAATTACTTTATTTAGGTATTAATTTTTCGATGGCATATTCATGATCCAGTGCACGTAGCCTACTACAACCAATTTTGACATTTAAAGATGTCATGCATATTTGTATTCGTTCGTCTCCCGTTTATATCAGAAAGTTGACAAATCAAGGTGCCACATCTGTCGAAGAAACGTCATCAATCGTGGAACGTCATCAAGGAAGCAAGTTGACACGGGAAGCCAGTTACCGTATAACACCGGTTCCAGAAAGTAAAAGTCCTGCCATATATTCTCCCTACCTGTGCAGTTAACACAGGTGATATCACAAATTATTTTATCTACCTGCCTGCTAATTAGGATGAGCTGGTTTACTAAGTGATTGGATCAAGTCCTTGGTAGGACTGTTATTTTCGGAACCCACACCATGTCTGCCGCTGGTAACGATTGTGTTAGTTTTGCCAGAAGTTTGCCACTAGTGGCAAATGTGTTCGCCAGTGATTCGCCACTACACTTAGCCAATAATAGCAAACCTCCAGGGAACCTCATTTGCATATGACGTTGCTGCGAATTTGGTATAACATTGGCAAAAGTTGACCGCAACTGTTTTCCAGAAAACTAATTTGCATGTGAAAACAAATTTGCGAAAACTGTTCGCCAGAAACTTGACATTTCTGTGAGGGTATAGCCAAACACAATTACAGAATATCAGCACATTCCTTCAAGAGCACAAAAGAGATATGTGGAATTTGAGCTGCCTAGTTTCAGCAACTTTTCAGCAGAGAAGACTACAAGTTTTAATCTAGATCCAGATCTTTAGTTGAAATTGTTACTCCATCAGTACCTTAGTCTTTTTTTGACCCAGCCCACTACATCAAAACCAACTAACTGTGCATTCAGACCCAAAGCGAAAAAGCATAAAATTCGCCAGAAGTAATTAATTTTCAATAGACAGTAACATTAAGAGCATCAACAGCTTTCAAAGCAGACAGCGTCCAAGTTTGGGGCATCTAGAGCGTTAAATAAAAGTTGAAGACAGTTTATCCAAAGATCCTTCATTACTCTGCTTTAACCCTCTCTGGTTTAAATATATCCAAATGAGCTATGACGCATTTTGGCTGCAAATTGCCAGGAGCCAATTAGAATGTCGGAATGTAGGCTGCAAGCGTGTGGTTCCCTGAAATGGGTATGCAAAATCAAATGTTCGAATGTTTAGTGTCATGTGCAGCATGGGCGTCAACAGCAAATAAAATAATGTTGACAACAATTACTTTTAAGCGGCTTGAGTAGCTTTGATGCTTTATTCGCATTTGGTCTGAAGTTATTAGTCCATTATTTGACTTGAATATGTGATCAGATGTCACACAGTAGAGGCATCTGTAAGAGCTCTTTGTTTACACATTCACACATAGAGCAAGAATGTGTGGGCGATCTGATCCGTACACACACACACACACACACACACACACACACACACACACACACACACACACACACACACACACACACACACACACACACACACACACACACACACACACACACACACACACACACACACACACACATCTCTACATACAGTACCTTAGACCTGTGTGAGATCTTTATTCATAGACCAGATGTGTGTGAGATCTGGGCTCATGCTTGTTTTTGATTGGTCAATCTCTTCCACAGATCGACGTCTTTGAGCAGCAGCTGAACAGCATCAGCAAGATTGACTGCACAGAGAGGTACATCCAAGAGGTGAGACACACGCACACACATACATGTATTCACACACACACCAATCCATTAGTAAGATTAATTTGCAGCTACACACAGAGGAACATCCAAGAGGTCAGAGGTGCCGTTGACCTTTGAGCTTGAGGTGGCCCATTTTCTTCAGCTGATGTTGTTTGTCTGGGGGGGCGTTTCATGACCTTGTTTGGCCCGCACTGCCCTGAGCACCAAGATGTGTAAACTAACATCTTTAAAGTCCAGGGGTTCAAATCTTTTCCCTGCGTATTTGTTTGAAACCCAAAGTTGACAGACGTGGGAGGAAACTTTACCTTGGCAACTTGCCTCTGGTTAAAATGAGATAAAGGAGACATCCTCGATGACGTCAAGCTTTGAACGATTTCCGGGGCACGAGCTGGAGGAACGAGAGCTTTGAGATGAACCCCAGGTGTGTGTTTTGTTTTGTCTCCTGTCCTTTACAGAAAGATTACCTGATCATCATCGCCATAAGCCCTAAGTACTTCGAGGTTGTGTCCGGAGACAGCATGTTCGTGGAGAGAGACGAACGAACGTTAAACACCGTTTACATCCACAAACAGGTACAACTCATCAAGGGAGCAAAAGGGGAGGTTGTCATACTATACTCAAACTAATTGGAAGTTGTTTACAGACTCGCTGGAGCTTCTTTGCCAGTCTGGCAAGCTTTTGCTAGGATGTCTTGTGACAGCGTGTTTGGGCTTAAGGGAAACTTGTTTTTTTTTTTTTGTTGATGTTTTGGCTGGAATATTTAGTTGTGTGTTCTCATGGCAGCTGCAGAATGAGTTCATCCAAAATGGCTGCAAGAACTTCAGGTTCATCCCTGTTCTCTTCCCTGGGGCCAAAAAGGTAAAGCAAATCTGTTTTTCTCTCCCCTCCTTTTAAAGATAACATTTGGTGCGTGTGTGTGTGTGTGTCTCTGTGTGTGTGTGTGCGTGAACAGGAGGGTGAAAGTGTGCATGTGTGTTTGTGTGTGTGTGACCATGTGTATGCACAAGTGTGTGTGTGTGTGTGTGTGTGTGTGTGTGTGTGTGTGTGTGTGTGTGTGTGAGACCATGTGTGTGCACAAGTGTGTGTGTGTGTGTACGTGGTATGTGTATGTGGTTAGTTCTTCACAAGGATCACCTGAGAGAGCCTTAGGCTACAGTGAGACTAGTTCCATTGTTATGTGTATGTTGAGCCCTGTCATTACCCTCTCTCTCTCCTGCTCTCAGGACTATTGACAGGCCCTCAGACTTGGTGTCTCCTTGATCCTGTTTAAACAAGCTATTTCAAACAGAATCATGCTAAAATGTTTCAATAAGCCAACCCAATGCCAACTTATGTTTCTCTCTCTTAAAACTCAATTCCTGTCTGTCTCTCTAATCATCTGTCCTGACAGATTAAAGGGGTGAAAGTGCCCAAAAATATCATTTAAAACAAAAAAAAAATACTTTATTGGTGTCCGCAAATAAACAACGCTAATTTATGTCTGTCTCATCTCACTCTCCCTCTCTCTCTCATTTCTCACTTTCCCTCTTTCTTTCTCTCTCTCTCTCTCCCTGTCTCATTTCTCCCTCCCTCTCTTTCTTTCTCTCCCTCCGTCTCTCTGTCTGTCTCGTTTCTCCCCCTCTCTCATTTCTCACTCTCCCTCTCCGTCTCATTTCTCTCTCTCCCTCCCTCTCTCTCTCTCTCTCTCTCTCTCTCTCTCTCAGAGCCATGTTCCCACGTGGCTTCAGAACACACACGTGTACAGCTGGCCCAAGGATCGGGACGATATCTTGCGGCGGCTGATGAGGGTGGAGAAGTACAACCCTCCTCCCATCGGAGAGCTGCCCACCATCGTCTCAATCCCCATTTAAACCTGCTACCCCGGAAATGGAGTAGCAGCACAACTGTCTTTGAAGACAGGTCCAACCTGTGTGTGTGTGTGTGTGCTTGTGTGTGTGTGTGTGTGTGTGTGTGTGTGTGTGTGTGTGTGTGTGTGTGTGTGTGTGTGTGTGTGTGTGTGCGCGTGTGTGTGTGTGTACATTTTGCATTGTACATCAGAATGTTGATTTTGGCATGACTTTGTTTGGTGCAGACTGTGAAGATGGCTCTCTTGGAAAGCTGTGTTTGAAGTCGGGTCGGTTAACCTTTGTGGGTGACAGACAGGTAGTTCTTGTCAGTGTGTGGCTCAGCTATGATGGACAGCGACACACAACAGAGTTCAGCTCGGTTTAAATTCCTTTCCCAGCCCTGATCGCTGTTTGCCAGATTTCAGCCATTACTCAGCTGGATCCAACCCGGATCTCAGCTCAGCCAAATCCACGCCAGCTTTGAGCCAGAGGACACCCTCATTGATAAATCACTCAGGTCAGATGTATTTGGACTCAGAACTGTCACAAAACAAGAGGTTCCGTGTGTTCTCAGGAGTGGACTAAGAGGTTCCGAAAAGGGAAATATACTTTTGAAATGTGTTACATATAAATAGAGTAAAAAAATGTGACAAATAACAGTGGGACTACATTATTTGCAATACAGGTTTGACGCTCTGTTACATAAGTCACATCGAATGACATTTCCGATAAGTTTACGGACAGCATATACTTTTGAAATGTGTTACATATAAATAGAGTAAAAAAATGTGACAAATAACAGTGGGACTACATTATTTGCAATACAGGTTTGACGCTCTGTTACATAAGTCACATCGAATGACATTTCCGATAAGTTTACGGACAGCATTTTTCTGATTCTCGTTAGCATGGTTTTTTACTGTTTACTGGGGGACGAGGGGCCTTTCTAACGCCCACACAGTCTGCTACATTACGCGTAATTATCACTATGGTGATATCATTATGGTTTAAGGTGTGTCGCATTGGCACATTGCATAAACATTGTGGGTTCATTTGTGCGGTGTTTAGGATCTGCAGCGGCAATGCCTTTGCTAGTTTCATGTCCCAAGAGCTCTCTGCCTGAAGCACATTCTTCTCCAATGTTGAGGTGGCCTTAATTCCCGTGTCCCGTTTGGCTAAATCTAAATCACCTTCTGTACTGCCTTTCATCGAATTGAATTTAATGTTGTTGCCTTTTTTGGGGTGTGAATCATGATGTATTTCCATCATGGCTGACAACACTGTGCCCAACTTCTGGAGTTTTGACTTCAAATGACTTTACCCAGCTACACAATGGTTAATAGGTTTAATTTTTTTTTTTTTTTTTTGTATTACTTAAAATGTTTAGGAAAGATACTGTTTGCACGGGAAATACAAATGCAGTGTTCATTCTGGCAGATCACATGCGGTACTTTGTTCTCATAGCTAATTGCTGTAGTCTATTGTACACTACAGTGGAATTCTTAATGCAATCATGTTGTCAATTTGTGTACTGGGTACCCAACAAAGGTAGTCTGGCTATCACCATACTAAGCTCAATCTTTTAAGATTGAACATTAGTATGGGGAGTCTGCGCTTTATGTCTACTGCACAAGAAACGTGATCAGTGGGCATTGTTCAAATGACTCCGTACACTTGGATTGTCCTTCAACCAATCAGACCTACAATCCGGTGTGTCTTTTGGATAAGCTAGTTTGTGATTGGACCCAAAGGTTGTGGACAGGAAGCAGGGGAGATAGATGTGCAGGTTTCCAACCTGAGCTGCCGGACGAAACCCAAATTTGCCGGCAGGTCAGGCAGGGTTCACCCAGCCTACAATAAATGGGTACACTACCCAATAAAGGGGTACCATGTTTGTCTAAGATCAAGGAAAAGGGTCACGCTCTTACTCGTGACAATGTTACATTTCTGGGGTCACCAGGCATTCCAGGAACATTGTCAACGTCAGACTTCCCTCTCCATATTGCAAGTCAATGTGTCAGTGCATCAAAATGCATTTTAAAGTTAAAGAACAACACCGTGTTGCTTTAATGAATATACTTACAATATCTGAATGTTCAGAATGTTTGAGTTTTGTTTTGTTTTGAATATTTGGCAGGCCCTTTTTTTTTATCAATACAATGAGAATAATGTTGTTCCGTTTTCCTCACCTTGATTAAAGCACTCATTCTTATATCGGTGCTTGACGTTGTTGTTGTTTTGTTTTGTTTTTTTAAAGAAAAACAAATCAATTTAAAACCTCAAATAAAATATTCACAACTCATTCACAACCGTGGATTTTAAATATCATATTAGTGTGAAAAGAGCAATACCGGGACAGAGGAGACAATGGTATACAGGTTAAGTGTTTTAAACACTCTTTGATATGCTTGCACAATTGTGTCCCTTCATATAATCTTCATATAATGCACACAACTTTCGCTGCTACACTGACAATAACAGAGAGGTTGAAGCAGAAAGGGATTCAGCATATACAGCCTTTTTCCAGTTACTGGTGAGACAGAGGGCCCAAATTTGCTTGACAGGAAAGTGCAAAGTCATAAAAACAAAGTGTTCGTGCATTAACGTGTACAGCTATCATGTGGCTTATGGGAGCATTGAGATGACTCAGCAGTGTTTGCACATCAATATCTTGCCCATGAAACTAGCCGACTGGTTTTGTCTAGTTATTAAATTTGCTTTAGTTAGACCTAAAACTTTGCACGTTACCCGTTGTCATTCAAATTAGAGCCCAGAGGTCGACAGTGGTTAACCCACATAAATAAAACAAATCTGTTCTATGCTACACTTCCTTTTGCACAGCCTTTAGTGTTTTGTTAATACAAATAACTTACATGGCAAAAAAAATAAAAGAAAGCAGCCTACATTGTTCATAAGGGTCTTCACTGTTCACGGCGGATTATAACTGAAAGCATCCTGAAACGCGATATGGAATAAATAGACATCTGTAATAGCTTCAGGGTCTTGCAGGACTATGCATGCCACATGGCACAAATGAACATGAACATTAAAAACGCACCAGCTCAAACAACGTTAAAAGGAACGGACAGACGAAGAGGATGTACCGCAACGAACATGCGGAGGGTTTCAATGTGCAGCCGTAATGAGTTGTTGGACTTGGGGACAGCTTACCCTGACGAATACTGTGTACTTCTGAGGAATCTTCCCAAAATGTACCGCGTTAAAAGAGTTAGCTACATGGTTAGAATCTGTCAACCTCAAAGTGCCTCCAGCGTTCATACCTTAAACTAATTACATTCAGTTTTTCATAGTGTCCGTAACAGCCTTCTATGGCATTGATAGGTTGCCAGAAGGGTTCACATAGCTTTTTTTTAAGAGAGAAAAGTGTTCATGTGAAAATGTACAGTCATTTAGCCAATTTATTAGGAAAGCCTAAACAAATGCAGTCCAGCAAGGAATTGTCCTTAATGTTTGTGATTTTGTTCAGTTTATCTACAGCTTTCTATCTAAATTAGAGTACTCAAATAGCAAATATTATAACCTTCATGAAACAAAGATTGATCACAGGACTGGTGTATTGGACTGCATTCGTTTCAGCTCAGCGTTCCTTTATAACTTGGCAACATCTGTTTACGTTTATGTTTGCTTGACTACATTATTACAACACAAGCATATTGTTTCCTTCAGTAAAAACATAAATATGGCAGCATTAACATGAATAATTAAACAAAAAAAAAACAAAAACAAAATCACAAAACTGTACCACAAACTGTTGGCCCAACCTGTTTCTCTCTCTCGGTTTCTCTTTCTCTGTCACTCTCTTTCCCCTTCCCTCCCTCCCTCCCTCCCTCCCTCCCTCTCTCCCTCCCTACCGCTCTCTCACTCTCAGCTATGTTACCTGTAAGAGGTCTCTTCAGAGCCACCTACTGGTGAGTGAGATCTGGAGTGAGTGCTTGGTAAGTTACAGTAGTAATGCACTATGTACAAATGTCCGATGTCCTTGAAGGCATGTGATTTGTTCTCGGCGCCAGCGCGCCCATACTGGGAGTGTGCTGTGGAGTGGGGCGGGGTCTAGTTGAACATGATGGACTCTGGGTCCTGATTGGTCATCTGGGCCATGTGTCTGAGCACGTCCTTCTTGGTGATGATTCCCAGGAGACGCCTGCGGGTGAGGAGCGGGAGGGGAGAGGAGAGGAGAGAGAGAAGAGAGAGGGTGAGGAGAGAGAGGAGAGGAGAGGAGATAGAGAGAAAGGAGAGGAGAGAGGGTGCAGAGCAGGAGAGGGGAGAGGAGAGGAGAGAAGGTGAAATCTCATGAAAATGAGTTCAACGTGAGTTTAGCACATCAAAGCACATCAAAAGTAATAAAAAACTGGGTTCTGGACAGACAAGCATATGTGAGGAAAAAACAATAACTCAGCACACCAGAATGCTCCTTAGCGTTTTTGTAATGCTATATCACCACGTGCAACGCTTCCTGTCTGATCGTGTCAGGACGTGTCTGATGAAGGGCTTGGGCTCAAAACATTACATGTGGTGATATACAATTTAAGAAATGCTTAGGAGCATATTGTGGCGTGCAGACTTATCACTCTTTCCTGAAATCTCTCATGACGCCATTACAGCCCAGAGGTGAGAAATGCAAGAGTGACGGGCCCCTATGGGGCTTAATAAGTGTGTGTGTGTGTGTGTGTGTGTGTAAAGGCCAACGCCCATTGGTGGCATCTGATACGCATCAACGTGCATCACGTGACGCCAGAGTTCATAACTCCGTTAATTTTAACGAGCGTTTAGAAAATGGTTCTATCTCCATGGCATCACCAGTGGGCACTGGCCTAAAGAGTGTGTGGGGCTGACTATGTGGTCAAATGTGTGTGTGTGTGTGTGTGTGTAATGTGTTAAGAGCACGACTGATATATTTGGTGGGAGAGAAAATGTGCATGTTCGTGCAGTAGGGATCATGGGCCATATCATATCCTCATCAATATAGTGTGTGTGTGTGTGTGTGTGTGTGTGTGTGTGTGTGTGTGAGTGAGTGAGTGAGTGAGTGAGTGAGTGAGTGAGTGAGTGTGTGTGTGTGTGTGTGTGTGTGTGAATAGTGTGTGTGTGTGTGTGTGTGTGTGTGTGTATCTGTCCGCATCTCTGCGGCGCGGTCACTCACCCGCTGCGCGTGACCAGGCACTGGCGGAGGCCGAGCTTGCGGAAGATGTCAACGACCGTCTCCATGGGCGTGTGGTCGGTGACGGTGAAGGGGCTGAGGTTGAGGATGCGGCGCAGCTTGAGGGGCTGCGGGCAGCTGGCGGGCAGCTGGGGCGCGTCCTCGGTGAAGTAGACCACCGAGTTGCTCACCACGCCGTCCTGCTTCTGGCGCGCTGTCTCTGCACCAGGGGGGCACAGCACAGGAGAGGGAGAGTGTATGTGTGAGTGTACGGACGAGTGTGTGCAAGAGTGTGCCATTTACCTTTGGGTTTTGTGCGTGCGTGTGTGTGTATGTGTGTGTGTGTTTGTTGGAGTGTGTGCGATTTTTGTTTACATTTGAGTTTGTGTATGTGTGTGTGTGTGTGTGTGTATATGAGTGTGCGATTTTTGTTTACATTTGAGTTTGTGTACAGTATGTGTGTGTGTGTGTATATGAGTGTGCGATTTTTGTTTACATTTGAGTTTGTGTACAGTATGTGTGTGTGTGTGTATATGAGTGTGCAATTTTTGTTTACATTTGACATTTGACTGTGTGTGTATTGGATTTTGGATTTTTATTTGGATCCCCATTAGCCTGGTCCGACCAGCTATTCTTCCTGGGGTCCTATACATCATTTACTTACATCATCATTTACATAGGAAACATAAAACATACACCATTTGACGCACACAACCACATACAAGAAAAAGAATATAGACAAATACAGAAAACAAAGACAAACATTCAACCAGACTATGACACTATGACGTGTGTGTGTGTGTATCTGTGTAAGAGTGCGCGGTTTTTTGTTTACTTGACACTTGATACTTGACATTTGACTGTGTGTGTGTGTGTGTGTGTGTGTCTGTCTGTCTGTCTACTCACTGATGGCGAGCGTGAGGTCCCGGCGCTGGACGAAGCCGATGAGGCGCTCGGACTCGCGCGACACCACCACGGGGAAGCCGTTGTAGTCCGTGTCCTTGATGAGCGTCTCCACGTCCTCCACCGTGGTGCTGTCCTGCGTCAGCACGGCCAGCGGCGGGTCGTTCCGCCGCGGCCGCATCACGTCGGTGGCCAGCGTGCGGTGCGTGAACTCGTCCTGGTCCAGGTACGGGTAGCCGTTGAGGCGGATGTGCGCCTCGTAGATGCCCTCCTTGTTGAAGGCGTCCGCCACCCACTTGCTGGTCACGGCGGCCGCCATCAGCGGCACGATGTACTCCAGGCCGCCGGTCAGCTCGAACATGATGACCACCAGGGACACGGTCATCCGCGTCACGCCGCCTACAGAGGGAACACACACACACACACACACACACACACACACACAGGGTTAGGTACTGTTAGGTTTGTTAGGTACCATTTCATCGTGGCTTTTGCTGAGAAACAAATCGTTCGCAAGACATGCTGAACTTGAATCTAACATTCTTTAGAACATAGCTGATCAACCGACTGCTTTTGAATAAGAAGCACAAAACCCTTTTTCCTTAACAGCGGTTTGTTATACTTATCAGACCTCCGAATGTTGGGAAAGCCAATTCAAATGGGCAATCTGCAGCATTAAGAAGAACCTCTCCCAATCTGTGAAATGTCATAACTTGGCTTTCTTTAGTGCTCAGCTCATGGGGGGAAAATATGGCATAGCGGACCCACCCAGACATGCGGCAGCTCCGACCATGGCGTAGAGGCCTGGCGTGACGCAGTCGGCCCCGGGTCGGCACCAGTTCTTAAAGATGATCCAGTCGTGGTGATGGTACGCCATCTGCTCCACCGCGATGCCAACTATGCGCCCGGCGATGGCGCCCACGGCCATACTGGGGATGAACAACCCGGACGGAATCTGGCAGAGAGGGAAAAAAACATCAGAGCAGGTAAACAACAGGTTCAGAACTTTAAAAGTGTTTTTGTAACTCACACCCAAAGCGGTACTTATTTTTGGAGTTGAGCATGCTAATAGTAACTATAATGATAAAAATATCGTTCTCGTTAATACAGTATGAATGATGACGTTCACACATAAACTATAACGACATGAAGAACGATATAATTGGGGATCACTTTCAGAGTGACTGAAAACGATAAAAAGCTAACAGCCAATCAGAGCCCATCACATTTTTGCCATCACATTCATTAACACGAGGAGAGATGTTGCTTATCATTGGTCAGTGCGGACGCTTTTATCGTTATCGTTACGGTTATCGTTATGAAAAGCAATTGTTGTTGCAATGAGAACAGGACTGACCTTCATGCCGAAGGTGAAGATGGTGATGACGACCTTGAAGATGAGCGCGAGCGACAGCTGCCAGAGCGCGGCGTAGACGCCGGGTCCGGCGGGCCGGTCGGGGATGTCGTCCACGGGCCGCGTCATGTTGGGGCTGTTGTAGTAGTCGCACAGCTGCGAGGACTCCAGCGCGCCGCAGTCGTTGAACAGCTCCGAGATCAGCTGGCTGGTGCTGCGCCGCGTGTACGGGTTGGGGAACGCCAGGACGGCCGTGATGCCCGTCACCGCGATCACCTCCAGCACCGGGTACTTGCCCAGCTGCGTGGTCTTGCGCCGGCGGCACCAGGCGATGTTGGCGCGGATGAAGAGGGTGCCCCACAGGCCGCCGAACACGCCCAGCAGGATGAAGGGCACCAGCTCCGCCATGTACCAGGGCGTGTGGTACTCCACGTAGAACAGCACCAGGCGGTTGTTGCCGAAGGGGTTGATGGAGCGCAGGGTGAAGGCCGCCACCAGGGCGGCGAAAAAGGAGCGCCACAGAGTCTTCAGGGGGAAGTAGTAGCTCACCTAGAGAGGGAGAGGGGAGGTTGGAGCTCAGCAAAACAGCTCAGCTAAACTTAAACTCATCTAAACTCCAGTCTCCAAGATCTCAGAGGGCAAAACATCTAATCTAAACATAAACTCATCTAAACTCCAGTCTCTAAGATCTCAGATGCTAACACAGGCACGCACAGCGTACTCCAGGAACACAACTCAACACAAACACACAAGCTGAGAATATAATATGGATGTTTTGACGATAGTCAGTCAGTCTATGAGGCTGAAGCTCAGTGAATCATCTTAGAGGGTGATCTATTCCACCAACACAAGATGGAGTATAACACTGGATACGTTAACAGCCAGAATCCTTGGAGTGAGCACAGGTGAAGTGTGCGGTCCCTACCTCCTCGAGACTGAAGAGTACGCCTCCTATAGGAGCACCAAAGGCCACTGACACACCAGCCGCAGCAGCCGCAGACAACACCTGTGGGCCAAAGGGTCAACACACACACGCACACGCACACACAGACACACCACGCACGTATAAGCAGGCTGCTTATAGCATGACCGTCTCTTTGACAGACAGACCGCCACAGAGTTCACTTCACTTCAGCAAAGTGGGTAGGAATCATTTTGGGACATAAAGCAAGGCAACATACCAAAAATACAGGCCAATAAAGGTAAAGAGTGAACAGAGCTTAAGTGTGAATAGAGATTGATAGTGATTGTGTGAAGTGTGAATAGAGATTGACAGTAAGTGTGTAAAGTGTACAGTATAAAGTGTGAATAGAGATTGATAGTGATTGTGTAAAGTGTGTACAGAGATTGACAGTACTGTAAGTGTGTAAAGTGTGAATAGAGATTGATAGTGATTGTGTAAAGTGTGAACAGAGAGTGACAGTACGTGTGTAAAGTGTAAAATGTAAAGTGTGAATAGTGATTGACGGTAAATGTGTAAATTGACAGTGATTGTGTAAAGTGTGAACAGAGATTGACGGTGAGTGTGCCTTGTCTCACCTCACGGCGCTTGCCCTCATTCTTGCTGTACTTGGAGAAGAGGCTGCAGAAGAGGTTGCCACAGCAACAGGCCACGTGTACCAGCGGGCCCTCTTTGCCCAGACTGAGGCCTGACGACACAGCGAGGACCAGAGTGACCGTCTTAATCAACAGCGTCCACTTGCCCAGGTAGCCACGGATGATGAAGCCGCTCAGGATCGTCTTAATCTGATAAGACATATTATGTTAAACTATCTTACATTATATTACATTATTACCTCCGCCAAGGAGGTGATGTTTTCATCTGGGGTTTGTTTGTTTGTTTGTCTGTTATGGTTATGGTTATGGTTATTTAGCAGACGCCTTTGTCCAAAGCGACATACAAATAAATAACAGTACAAATTAAATTAACAGTGAACAATTACAATAGGGAGAATAGTAATATTATCAGTAAAACAATAATTTTAAGCACTAACCTAATGAGAAATAAAAACAGTGAAATGAGAATAGCAATCAAATAAGTCACTCAGTTAATTAAATATAATAATAATAACTAAAGCATGGTATGGCTAAATTTAAGGACAATAGCAAAATAAATGTCAAATTCTATCAATGGACAAATTATAACAAAACAATACTATTATACAAACCATAACACATCACAAACTCAAAGGACTAAGTGCATATTGAACAAATATGCCTTAAGACCCCTCTTAAAAGATCCAAAGCTGTTGCTGGAACGGAGAACACTGGGCAACTCATTCCACCAACACGGAACCACTGAAGAATAGGATCTACAATTTGACCTAGCATGTATGGTTGGTCGACATAACAGACGCTCCTCAGAAGATCGCAATGGGCGGTTGGGAATGTACATCGTGATTAAAGAACTGAAGTAGCTGGGAGCAGATCTAGTCAGTGTCCTATAGGCCAGAGTGAGAGATTTAAATTTAATTCTGGCTACTATAGGGAGCCAGTGGAGAGTAACTAGGAGAGGGGTTACATGTGTCCTCTTTGGCTGATTGAAGACCAGTCGTGCTGCAGCATTCTGAATCAACTGTAGTGGTCTTAATACACAAGCAGGTAGGCCAGCTAACAGAGAATTACAGTAGTCCAGCTTGGAGATAACCATTGCCTGTACAAGAAGCTGAGTGGAATCTTGTGTCAGATAAGGTCTGATCTTCCTAATGTTGTACAGGGTATACCGACATGACTTAGCAATTGAGGCAACATGCTCAGAGAAAGTAAGTTGGTCATCAATTATGACACCCAAGTTACGTGCCGATCTAGTTGGAGTCAGTGAGGATGAATCAAGCTGGATATTGATCTGTTGGGGAATAGCTGTTTTTGCTGGAAACACCAAGAGTTCAGTTTTGGAAAGATTAAGCTGAAGGTGCTGATCCTTCATCCAGATTGAAATGTCCTTCAGGCATGCAGAGATCCGATGGGAAACACTGAGTCCTCAGGTGGGAAGGATAGGAAAAGTTGAGTGTCATCCGCATAGCAATGATATTCAAATCCATGAGAGCGAATAATCCCACCTAAAGAAGTGGTGTAAATAGAGAAAAGGAGGGGCCCTAATACTGATCCTTGGGGGACTCCTGTAGTGAGGTCATGAGACTTTGATATCTGTCCCTGCCAAGACACGCTAAAAGAACGCCCTTTAAGGTAAGATTTGAACCAGTCAAGAGCTTTCCCAGAAATTCCCAGTTCATATAGTGTAGAAAGGAGAATGTCATGGTTAACCGTATCAAAGGCTGCAGATAAATCTAACAGAATTAACACTGATGACTGAGCAGAGGACTTAGCTACTCTCAATGCTTCAGTCACAGATAGAAGAGCAGTTTCAGTAGAATGACCACTCTTGAAACCAGACTGCATAGGGTCTAGTAGGTTATTCTGATAGAGGAAGTCACACATTTGCTTGAAGACCACTTTCTCCAAAACCTTTGACAAGAAAGGAAGAAGGGAGACAGGTCTGTAGTTCTTCACATCAGTTGAATTAAGTGTACTTTTCTTCAGCAAAGGTGTAATTCTTGCCTGTTTAAAAGAAGAAGGAACTATTCCAGAACTGAGTGAAGTATTAAATACATGTGTGACTGCCGGTATAATAGCGGGTGCTATAGACTGCAGGAGAGTAGACGGGACAGGATCCAAAGGGCATGTTGTTGGACGGCTTCGCTGAAGCAGTTGAGAGACCGCTTCCTCATCAAGAGGAGAGAAAAAGTCCAATGATGGCATCATGCTAACACCAGGCAGAGTCCTTCTTATAGGGTCATCAAACTGAGCACTTATCTTAGCAACTTTCTCAGTGAAAAATGTTGCAAAGTCATCTGCTGACAGTGAAGTAGCTGATGGCGGTGGTGGAGGATTGAGAAGAGACTTGAACGTAGCAAAAAGTTTTCTGCTGTCAGTGGCGTTCTCAATCTTACTCTGATAATATGTTCTTTTTGCAAGTGTGACAGTGGATGAAAAAGATGATAGCATAGACTGGTATTTACTAAGATCATTTCTATCTCCAGATTTACGCCATTTCCTTTCAGCAGCTCTAAGTTCCTTGCGTACTGAGCGTATACTGTTTGTCAGCCATGGATGGCGAGGTTTAGAACGAGTGGGTCTTGTGGAAAGAGGACATGCTGCATTCAGACAGGATGCCAGTGTAGAGCAAAGAGTCTCTGTAGCATCATTAACCTCAAGTGATGAGAATGAGCTTGGAATAGGTAGAGCAGAAGTTACTAATGTTGCAAAATGTTCACTTGAAAGGCTTCTGAGGTTTCGTCGGAATGACATCGTCGGAGCAGGAACTGTAGGGTTATCAAGGAGACGCACAGAGAATCTAATGAAGTAATGATCTGATACATGTTAGCAAGATAACTCAAAAAGTTATGGATGGATTTCGATGAAATGACCCAAGGAAGAAACCAATACATTTTGGGAGTGATCTGTATCACTGTCTGGATCCAGAAGGCGATTATGTGTTCGCTTGGTGGAGATCTGCGCTCTCAGAGTACTTTTCTAGTATTATAATATACTACTGTATACTGTATACATCTTCATACATATTACATTCAGACATTTTCAATGAATCAATCAGCAATATATGTAATGTGCAACGATTCTACTATTCTACTGAAGTCTACTATTGCTGCCCTGTGTGCAAATCCCACAAGTAGGTCAATCAAGGAGGAGAAATAGAAGCTGCACAGCAAAGCACTTTCAACAACTTGTCAGTGGCAGCAAATAGTTGTACAGTAAGTCATCCTTTGTGGGCCAGGGATAGTGTAGTGTAGTAGCTATGGAACTGGGCTAGCATGCAATAGCAGTAGCCACAAAACAAAGCCTAGGCAAGGCACTATACCCCGAGTCTCTCTGGGGAGACTGTGATTGGTATTTGTAAGTTGTTGTGATAAAAGTGCAGCTAAGTGCAAATATTATAAATATTAATTCTAGCTCACTGAACCATGTTTACGTTTAGATTCATGCACTTAGAAGGTGCTTCTATCTAGCCTGACCCACACTGTGGAGCTGCACCTCATGAGGTTTAGACGATTCTATAATAATAATAATAATTCTATGTCACCATGAAATGTAGGAACCATGTTTACATGTAGATGCATCCACTTAGCAGATGCTTGTGTCCTGTGGGACTGAGGTCTGGACAGCTCTATAGGAGTCTCACCTCTGGGATTCCTGAGCCACAGGCGTAGGGGGCGAACACGCGCACCAGCGACACGGCCATTAAGGAGAAGCAGAGCGCCCACATCACATACAGGAAGTAGTTCAGCAGATACGCTCCAGCACCCTGGACAGCAAACAGCAGGACAGGAGTTTGGCCATCACCATCTCCATATAACACATTCCTCTCTCCCAATAAAATACCCTTCATCAGTTTGGACACAACTCTTCAGTAACTACAGTAGTCATAAACAGAGACATTTTATGTTGTTATGTAATATATGCCATACAATATGAATATTATATCTACGATATTGTATCTACAAATGGACTGAAAGAGTTTTCAGTTTTCATCTAACAAACACACACATGGTTACACCTGAAGAGACACACACACACACTAACAGGTATCCTAAATGTGATCTGACCTCGTTGTAGCCCGTCATGAGTTCGGCCCATTTCTGCCACTGAGGGCACTTGTCACGGTCGTCGAAGGTGGTCTCGTTGGACGTCCAGCAGCACTGCTCGTGGCTGTACCAGAACGCCGACAAACACACGCCCTCCTTCAGATCCGTCATCCAGTCCACCGCCAGGTCAATGACGCCTGCCAGGGTGCCTGATCAGAAAAACACAACAACGCGGTTGTTCAGCATCAGCAGAATACAAGCAAACACACACACACACACACACACACACACACAATATCAGCATCCGTCATCTAGTCGCCCACCAGGTCAATGATGCTCACGCAAGCGTCTGAGCAGCACAAATCACATGCACCAGCAGACCGAAGGCCAGACAAACACAGAATCTATTTCATGTAGATTCTTCAATAAAATATGAAATCTATATTTAGTGGTCATCTATTTTTTTTACTTCCAGCAATACAAAGGCTTCAAACCCAAAAGATGAATATTGAGAATGTCTCTATAAATAATACAGAAATAAAGAGAGTCGGTTGGCACTAAACGGGTACCCCAGTAACTTGATAAATGACGAAAATGGGAATTCCTACATTGTGTTTTATTAAGAGATACCAATATGTGTATGTATACAGTATGTTTTACCCAGTACATACAGCGTGAAGTGACAGAGATATGTCAATACACAGACAACCACTGCAATATGACATAAACTTAACTTCTTGAAGAACTGAGATTAGATTCAACTAGTACAAATACAGAGACAACAAAATGCAGTTTCAGGAGAACACAAGCTTCTGATCTTTAACTTGGCTGTTTCCGATGCTGTGCATTTCCTCCACACTTTAAAACAACACGCTGTGCTGACATGTTCCACTTCCTCGAGCAACACACACACACACACACAGAGCAAATGTGCTGAACACAATGAAAGGCTAAAGTTTATACGTCCTCCCTCGCTCCTCGGGCCTCGATCCTCACTGATCTACATACATTTCCAAATACCTCTGTAGACATGCTTATTTCTAGATTTTTTATTTATCTTAATTCACAAAATCTTGTCAAGTGAAATTATCTTGCAGCATGGACAGAAAATTTCACTTGTTTTGAGTACCCTTTACCTCAGATTTAGTGTTTTTATCTTGTTTTTAGACACCCTTTTTTTGCCGTGTTTAACAATTTAGTTTCACAAAATATGTCAGATATGATCTCAACAAACACACAATTTATAATTGAAAACAGTAATCAATTACATTTCCAATGTAATTTTCCCTGAACTGAATGTATGTGAGATTCAACACATTCTTCCTGTTATGTGACTGTGAATTTGTTTTGAATCGCCATGAATTGAATTCCACTTCCTGTCATTCCAATTCCAATTCAAATTCAACTTCCTGTGGGGTGGGGCCCAATTCAATTCAAATTCCAACTCATGAATTGAATGGAGGCAAATTCTAAAATTCGGAATTGTGCACAAGCCTGACACACAACTCACACACACACACACAAAACGTATTATTATTATTAACTGTGCAGCGCTCGTTCAAACATGGCATTCCTGTACCCAATACATGCCTGCAGGTATGCCTGCTTTAAAAATAGGATGATAGGGGAAACAATCATTCCAGCTAAGCATACAAGAATGAATACTGCATATTATAATATATCAGCCTATAATTAATGTGCAGTAAGCAGTATTTAGACATGCTTCAAACACGTCAAACTTGTATTGGCACTGCACATAATTGTGCCTAGCAAGGCTTATCAAGTTTTAAATCAACTGGAGCTTTGACAGATAGGCAAGTTGCTGTGTAAGAGGGAGTGGAAACAGGGCGGTGACAGCTGTATATTCCCTTAACCGGTAGGCCAATTTTTGTTGCTTTTCTTTAGCCTGGGTGCAGCCAGAATCGTGTGCAGTCAGGCTAGCTTTTCATATCCAAACACTAGCCGCTGCATTGAAACACATTGATTTTGACTTGATTTCCTAATTTTTGAGGTGATATGAAGTGATATCTAATGTTCCCTTTGTATAGGCTTTTGGCATCCAGTATATAAGCAAAATGCAGCAATTATTTTGAAGCTGACTGTACCTCAGATGATCAGATATTGTTTTCTAGAAATATATGCAAATTCCCGCATATTAACGTAAAACTGGTCTCATTTACATTTACATTTAAACATCACA
The DNA here is from genome assembly GCF_963854185.1 of Sardina pilchardus. Classification (NCBI taxonomy): domain Eukaryota; kingdom Metazoa; phylum Chordata; class Actinopteri; order Clupeiformes; family Clupeidae; genus Sardina; species Sardina pilchardus. The sequence goes on along the minus strand of NC_085016.1, from coordinate 24,070,542 downwards.
TTTCAGAAAACTTGCAATACAAAAAACATTTGCCTTAATGTGAGTAAACAACTGTGAAAGTGTCAATTTGATATCTCTTAGCGTAAACTTTTACCCATCTCACCTGTAGTACATCCCAACGACAAAATGCATTGGAAAATACTACTGTACCTTTGACCTTGAAAAAAAGTATTTTCTACTAAATATGAATTCAGTAGATGTGATGCAGGAGGGTTTAAGGATCAATAAAAAATATGAACCATTTCTATTGCAATTAGTTTCATTTTTGGCCCTTTTTTTGAGCTAGATTGACTGGCCTAATGCCATTATGGTAGCAAGACACCTGCCAATTCGAATAGTTCTCCTGCAATATAATATATTGTGCCTTAACCATAGACTGTAAAAAGGCCTAAACCATCGTCTTTTTTAGGCCTCACTATCATTCGCATGACATCACTGACCAGAATGTTGGGAGAATTCTACCAACAATGGTGGATTCTAAATTATATTAGAATGTGCTCTTGAATTCTAGACATCGGTCAGTTGCATCTGCCTGATTACAGAGAGAGACAACATTTCAAAACGCTTGCTCGACGATTTCACAATTTAACACTTATTGCTTATTGTTTATCTGTTTATCTTGATTTATTTTAATTGCTTATTTATTTTAATTGCTTATTTGTAATTTTTTAACGCAAAGTTGTTTAGCCAATAGAGCTTTTTTAGGTGAGTAGTAGATTGTTTGCCCTTTAGCCGTTCGGATATTGAAATGGAGATCCCGAGGAGCGACGAGGAGAGAAGACAGCTGACCTGGGCTGAGCAGGTGGACCTCGCCTACCCCCTGGAGGAGTGTGAGTTCAGAGGGCAGAAAGTAGCCTAGACCCAAGGCTAAATATGCCTAAATGGACTTGGTCGATAGGAATAGTCTACAGCTAGCTAGCTTCATGAACCACTGTTGTTAAACGTTAAGTTACATGGTTATAATAATAATAATAATAATAATCTTCTAAAGCTTTACATGGTTATGGTGGGCTAACGTTAGCATAACAGGCTAGTAAATTGTGGGCGGTTAGCACAATCTTCTGGTACTGTACAATCAACCATTCTTTATTCAGGGGAACTTGATCAACAATCCATCCACAAGCTACTGATTTTGTTTTTGATTAATCATTAATTAGTCATTCAAGCTAGGTTGCCGAATTTGTGCTGCCTTTGTCGTGCCTTTTGCCGCCCTCCTAGTTTCTGGATTAAAAATGCGTCTTTTAAAAATGAGCATAGCATTCTAGAATCTTCCATGCCTTTTTGCCGCCCTCCTAGTTTCAATGCGTCTTTTAAAAATGGGCATAGCGTTCTAGAATCTTGGGTTAACAACACTACGGTATGACGTTAGCAAAAGCGGGAAGTTAAAACAACAACATTGTATCTGATGTTGATGAGATTGGACAGACAGCCTGAGCATCTTGCCTGTTGATTCTTCCTTAGCATTCACACCAATACAAATCAACACACCTTTCCAATGAAATACTCCTGTTTCCATTTTAAGGTTACATGTGCAGGTTACATGTGCAGGTTACATGTACAGATTTCAGTGTACTCTATGGCACTATGGCAACGACAATTCATTGACAGTTCCTGTAGAACAAGACTGTGATGGAGGATGTCCTTCAGTCACTCTGAACTGGGTTAACACAGAGACTAAAATAAAGTGTTACAATCCCTTGTGAAGTAAACCTAATTATATCAGAAATAAATACACTTGTTTTAGTAAAAAACTACTACTTGACTAACTTAACTTATTTTGTTTGGATTTCTCAGGCTGGAGTGAGACGTGCCTGATGGTCCCACATCTCTGCATGGGGGACCACTATAGGCCTGAGGTGCAGTCAGGAGAGCAGAGGCCAGAGGACGTGATCTGCTGGGATCAGACTCTGGCCCACGGGGACCCCTTTGCTCTGAGTAAGTGAACAATGAGAAAGAAAGCGGTTCTCTGGTGAGGGGGAAGTCCAGAAGCTATCATCCTGATCCTTTTTTTCTCCCAATGTCATACACTATTTTGTTATTAGGAAGTTTAAGTGTTACTTTACTCATATTTGACTGATCGTAACCTGCTTCATTTTTTCACACTTTGATTTCATAGGGAAGGTGGAGGTACCAAAGTGGCACAGGAGGGCAGAGAACGTGGTCAGCTGGGACCAGAACCTGGTCAACATTGACCCTTTTGCCCTGAGTAAGTTGGTGATGAGACAGAAAGCAGTTATCTGGTGTAGGGGAAGAGTAGCACCTATCATCCTAATATTATCCCTTTTTTATGTCATACACTACATTTTGTGATTAGGAAGTTTGTGCAGTGGGCACGGAAATTCAATGTAGGAAGTAGGAAAGTAGGAAATTCAATGTAGGGACCCGAGAGATCGCAATGCATCCTAAGTGTTACCTTTCTGATACTGGGCCGATTGTAACGGATTTCATGTTTTACACTGTGTGAATTTCATAGGGAAGGTGGAGGTGCCAAAGTGGCGCAGGAGGGCGGAGAACATGGTGGTCAGCTGGGACCAGCCCCTGGGCGACATCGACCCTTTTGCCCTGAGTAAGTCTTAAATGAGAAACTTCTCTGAAGTAGAGCAGAGGTCTTTATCTGAATCTTCAGATCATCAGATAGTATAGATCAGGTCAGATCAGGTCAGATATGTTAGTAAGTCGTGATGAGAAAGAAAGAGGTTCTCTGAACTAGAGGAAAACCAGAAGCCATCCTCTGATTTTCTTTTTTTTTAATCCAATTAAAACAAATGATTTACTAGACTTTGTGGTTAAGGAGTTAAATGCAACCTTACTCATACTAGACTGATACTAACCTGCTTCATTTTTCACACCTTGTGAATTTCATAGTGAAGGTGAGCACCAAAGTGGTTCAGGCACCAACTGATAGACCACTGGTGCACCACCCAAGGTGCAGGGAGGCTGAGGAAGTGACCACATCCTGTCCCCCTCACACCAGTGAGTCAGACATATGACGTTGTTTGTTTATTTAATTGAGGAAGGGTGATATCTACAGTAGCTATTTCTCCTCTGAAGTGCAGTTGATGTTTTGTTTCCCCCAAATCATATGATGAATTGGATACACTGTGGTTTTCTCTCACAGCCCTTGCCTTTCCTCATGCAACAGTCCTTGACCTGAAACCACCTGGCCAAAGCTACTGCTACATCCACTCCTCAGAGATCTCCTTTCCACTGAGATAGGAAGACTGTGGAGGGGATGCAAAGACATGAGAGGGACAGGAGGCCTCTGGGGATTCTTAGCAAACCTTATGGCTCTTAATACATTTAGTGTAGTAAATAAATGTATACATTTAGTGTAATAAATTTAGTAAAATTTAGAGTTTTCAGCACTTAATTGAATTAGCCTTAGATAGAGTTTTAAGTAAACTAGAGTAAAATCTACAATGAGTATCTGTCGTTTAGTGTATCAAACAGGCTTAAGTAAAAATCTGATAATGGATAGGCCTATATTTAAAAATCTAAAGTTAGTGTCATGTTAGCAAAATATATTTAATCAACGCCCCGAAATTAAGATAATTAAGTTGGATAAAACAAACAAACAAAAAAAGCATCTGCAGCAGAAGTCAGTAGAACATCACATAACCTGCTTATGTTTCTGATTACTTAGCAAACACTTGACAGTGTTAATCTGACAGAACTTTGAAATTAAATTATTCTTGAAATCGTGATAATATACTACTAATAATAGCAATAAAAATGACAATAACAATAGTAAGCCTTCATAACAATAATGACTAACATTTACAAACTATTACCATGTCATACATTAGATGCATATCAAAAGATGAGTTAAAGTTTCTTTGAAAATCCTGAAACATTCTCAACACGTTTTCTCATAGATTGCATTTTTAAATTAATTATTTTAAATTTTAAATTAATTATTTTGTAAATTATCAACAGTGTCTTTTTTCTAGCCTTCGCAGAAAATTCAGTGATCAAAGTCCAAATCCCAAACCAGTTTCTCCTCAATGGCCATAAGTGACAAACAAAACAAATGTCTTTGTAACATCCCAGTCCTTAATTCATTCTTGATCCTGGACAATAGACTTTATGCACGGAAGCCTTTTTACCTTCACTAGCTATCCACTGCTGTAGTCCAAGCTACGTTAGGCCAATAGTGGTGACTGAAATATCAAAGCACATACAACTAAATTAAATCTGCTATTTAAAAATACAGTGTTATTTTATTCCATATAACAAATAAATGTCAAACTTAAATGCGGCTTTATCATATAACATTACAGTGAACAGTAACGTTGCCAACGCAAGTGCTGTGACACTTCCGATATCTTAGTGATACATATTAGTGATATTGATTGGTTGTTAACATTAAAAACGTCATTCTATGCGACAATATTTTTATTTAGCTAACTTAACTATGGTGCAACAGAAAAAGAATGCAGCTCTAGTTCAAAACTAATTAGTTTCAGCGTAAGGTTTAAGACACACCTAAACTTACGATCGACCTTATGTTCTATTGGTGCAACCAGCTGCAGAACCGAGATCTTAGCATATCTGGTGAAATTTTGAGCTATGGCCATTTACTTCAGAGGAAAAGTTGCTGGCTCTGCTCTGCACAAAGGGGGATTTTGATCCAGGTGTTCATTGAAGCTAACTACCTATGGCAAGTTGCATTGCAAGTTAGGATCTGACTATTAACAGATACAGGGAATTACCCTCTTACCATCTCGCTATATCAGCTGTCTCTGGTAGGCTACAGCTATTTTGACTGGTAATGTCACTCCATTTTATATAGGCGTACACACATGATTCCACACTTGTGGTTCACAGTCCTATTTTCCTATTTTTATTTTCCTATAAAAATCAGTTGAGGGAGTTTTTACTAATCACAAGGGATATTCCACCATTTTTGGAAATAAGCTCATTTTCCACCTCCCCTCGAGTAAAATAATTGATATGCATCTTTTCCCCGTTCATCCAGACATTCTGTGAGTCTGGCGATACAACTTTTAGCTTCAGCCTAGCATAGATCATTGAAACGGATTAGACCAGTAGCATCTCGCCTGCTAGCATCATGTTTAAAAGTGACTAAGATTTCCGGTAATTTTCCCATTTAAAACGTGTCTCTTCTCATGTTAGAAAGTGCAATAAGACCAACTGAAAATGAAACCTGGCATTTTTCTAGGCTGATTTGATATGGAACTATACCCTCATCTGGCGTAATAATCAAGGCAACTTGCAAAGTACTGGCACTACTACTGCTTGTTGTCTATGGGGACTATTTTCAGATGCTGCGTGATATCACTGCGCCCATGGTACGTTTGCAATGGGGTAATAAGGGGTAATAATCAAGGGAAGTTGCAAACGCAGTGATATCACAAACTACTTACTGCTTGTTGTCTATGGGGACTATTTTCAGATATCACTGTGCCCATGGTACGCTTGCAACTTCCCTGGATTATTACGCCAGATGAGAGTGTAGTTCCATGTCAAATCAGCCTAGAGAAACGCCAGGTTTCATTTTCAGTTGGTCTTATTGCACTTTCTAACTTGAGAGGAGACACGTTTTAAATGGGAAAATTACCAGAAATCTTAGTCACTTTTAAACATGAAGCTAGCAGGCGAGAAGCTAATGGTCTAATCCGATTCAATGATCTATGCTAGGCTGAGGCTGAAGTTGTATCGCCAGACTCACAGAATGGCTGGATGAACGGGAACAAGGTAAATATCGATTGTTTTGCTCGAGGGGAGGTGGAAAATGAGCGTATTTCCAAAAATGGCGGAATATCCCTTTAAACAAAATCACTAAACTAAGAGAGTAATTAGTGAAGCTGTTAGTGTTGTCACGATACCAAAATTATTGTTTCGATACCGATACTAAGTCAAGAATTGTATTTTTTCGATGCTTTTTTACAATTTTAGTTGATTTGATGTTTAAACATCAGTAGCCTAAGTAAGGAATAATGTATAGAACGCTGGTCATTATCGGGAAAATAAGGGCCGACAGGACCCCAACACAAAGCGGATTTCAGGGTATCGCAGTGCTTTTGTAGTATTGGTGCACCATGCAACACTAGTAGCTGTGCAGCCAGATGATACATTCAAGGGTAACGTCCAGGCTTCTGCAAAAAATAGGATTTTATTAGGTTGTGGCAACAAGTGAGTAGTAGGATGGCAATTTTCCTAAAGCCTTCTCTGAATGACAGAAAATGTTTTATATTTTACTGTCTTTGGAGAAAAATAAGCGCTCTTTTGTGAAAAGACGTTTACTAGCGCAGCCAGACGTTTTTTTGCATCTTGTAAACTCATCATCACCCCCGTTTTAGCTGTTTTAAAACAAAATTGCTAAACTTTAACAGAGCTATTTCTGAAGCTGTGCAGCCAGATGATTCAAGGGAAATGTCCCGGCTTCCGTGATAAATAGGATTTGATTGGGTTGAGGCAACAAGTCCGTATAAGATGACAATTTTCTTAAAAGAAAAACATGTGAGTGATGTGAGTCTGAAAGTCGTTGAACCCGGAAAGAGATTTATTATCCCATTATTACGTCATCACTTTAAAACCGAATAGGGAGGGAAAGTAATCTCATCGCCACCTGGTGGTTGCGTTCCTAGAGGCTAGCGGGAGAGGATGGGATTTTCTTTTAGAAAAAATATATCTCGGCCCACGATCGGAAGTTAGTTAAATGCCTTCAATATGCTATCCATGTAGGTCAGCTCTATTGCTTCTAGTGGTCATACTTTATTTTTTAGGATCAGTTTAATTGTTTTGAGTTTGTTTGTAACATGGTGATAACGAACTACAGTAGCTAGCTACAGTAGCATTTGACGTCACCAGTTTGGGCGCTCCATCTCCAACTGATCAAAACGGCAATTTGCTTAACTTGCTTATCATATTTTTGTAATAACAGAGAGCGATGTAAACCGCGTGGTAATTACCTTTATGTTGGGATAACTTGTGTTGTGCTCCTACTCACACAAGAGCTGGCAGTAAGTGTGATTGTCTACTAACTAACCAACTAGCTAACAGGCTAATAAACAAACCATGCTAGGTGAGTAACGTCGTCGAAGGGTGTCACGTCACTTGAAGTTGTAGTCCATTTATGAAATGAAACGAGCAATTACGTTTTTTTTAAATAAGGCGAAATAGAGTCTGATATTTTCACAGTTAGTAGATTATTACAGTATGCCGACTGAAAAATATTTTTGGTGGATAAGATCGCTGGTATAGCTGCGTAGTATTTTTTTGAAAAGTCGGTCTATGGGACTTAACATTGGAGCTGCTCTTCGATAGGAACGCAACCACTTGGGGCGCTGGTTTTCACTTTCCCTCCCTATAGAGGTCGTAGGACAGCAAAATAATTTATAGATTTTATGTTTTTGTTTAATATAGGTTTTAGGACAGTTAGACAGTCAGAAGCATTTAATTCTAAACTTTTAGGGACTGGTTCTTCCTCAGTATCTGAGACCCGGTCCAATTCTGACTCAATCATGCACGACTCCATGTGCATTGACATGAGACTATCGCTACAATAGGCTAAACCGGCTTTGGAGCATAACAGACTCTCGTTATACTTTTCCACAAAATTGTGAATAAAGCACAACAAGGTTGACATCAGATGAATATGTGGTGTCTACCTTGGATGGTTACATTTTTATGACTTATAATCAAATTCTCAATGAAGAAAATGAATCAGAGTGGGTGGTCACTGTTGACTTCTATCTTGCATTAAACGCACTCTTCCGCGTTGTAAATTAGCCTTAGCTGGAAATAAGTGTAATCACCTTTGCTGCAGTGATCACAAGTAAACTGACTTTTGTTGCAGTGCTACAGGTAGAACTTTTAAAGGGACACTTCACTGATTAGCATTAAGCTTTGTATCTTTAGAAAACCAGTCATGTTTTTGAATGGTCGTGCATCATTCCCTCAGTTTGCCTTGAGATGGTAGAAATACGGATTTCAATGAAACCCATGAATAGGACTTACTTGTCCGTGATCATTTCAAATTACATCATTGAAAGCAGGAAGTCCAACATTGAAATCCGTATTTCTCCCATCTCAAGGCAAACTGAGGGAATGATGCACGACCATTCAAAAACATGACTGGTTTTCTAAAGATACAAAGCTTAATGCTAATCGGTGAAGTGTCCCTTTAATGATGAATGACACAGAATTCCCCGAAATGAACTCACTAACTTATTACTAAATAAGCTACTTAAAGCATAATTATAAAGTTATAAGAATAATACCAATCAGTATTATTGGAATGGTGTTCAAGGCCTCTCTATGTCGGAATAGTATAGTTTTATGTTGTTCCATAAAAATACTACAAAAAACAAAGAGGTATATTCAAAATACAATTTAGGGTGGGGTGGTATCTTTGCATTCTTTTGTATTTCTCCAATAAAATGTTTTGTTAATCTTCTTGAACACGAGTGCATATTATTTTGCTATTGTCCTTAAATTTAGCCATACCATGCTTTAGTTATTATTATTATATTTAATTAACTGAGTGACTTATTTGATTGCTATTCTAATTTCACTGTTTTATTTCTCATTAGGTTAATGCTTAAAATTATTGTTTTACTGATAATATTACTATTCTCCCTAGTTTGTAATTGTTCACTGTTAATTTAATTTGTATTATTATTTATTTGTATGTCGCTTTGGACAAAGGCGTCTGCTAAATAACCATAGCCATAGCCATAGCCATAGCCATAGCCATATGAGTAACTGTTTTCCTCCACTGAGTCTTCTGAAAGGTCTCTCTCTCCCTCTCTCTCTCTCTCTCTCTCTCTCTCTCTCTCTCTCCACACACACACACACACACACACACACACACACACACACACACACACACACACACACACACACACACACACACACACACGCACACACACACACACAAATAAAATTCATAATAGACATGTACAGAGGGAACCACCTGGTGTACGAACAGACATGTGCCAAAAGCACAGGGAAGTCCATTGATTCCACAGGCTCTCCATTTGGTCACAGTTTTGCTGATTCATCATCTGTCCATTATACACAGTGTGTGTGTATAATATTATATAATATAAAGCCACATCCTACCTGATAACAGGCCGATGAGCAGCATCACCACCCATCCAGACCAGGCGTCCAGCAAGCTCTTGATGAACTCCCAGATGGACTCTTTACTCTTGTTGGTGATCTGAAAAATGTCATATTGGCATGTGAAGTCTCAGGAGGAAGTGCAGTTTATCTTTAGGCATTAGCAAGGTTAAGTTTCAGGAACTGCAGGTTAGCTTAGCTTAGCATTTGCAAGGTGAAAGGAACACGGCAACTTGTTGGGAAATTATCTTATTGGCTGCCTACCCCAGAGTTATATATTAAGAAGATAAGATACACACCCTTCTTGTGTGTGTGTGTGTGTGTGTGTGTGTGTGACACCGTTAGACTAGCTTAGCATAAATCACAGGAAGCTGTATAATGATCTATTTTCAAGTCTTCCACAACTCAACACAGTGCATGGGAAGCCCAGCGTGATGCTCACTACTGTAAAAAATGTGCTCACAGACCATTAGATTTTTGCAGATGTTTGTTTCATCCTGTGGGGGTTAGAGTATGAGCAGCACTTCCAGTGAACACATCTGTCAGTACTCAGTGAAACTTACAGAAAAGTCGTTTTAATCCAGGTGTATACGGATAAACACAGATTAAGTGTGGCACTCATTGATGCATTCAGGCAGGTAGAAATGGCAGGAAAGACATCAAGAATGCTAAACTGGCAGGCATGTAGGCATAGATTATCTCAAAGATAATAGACAAGCCAGGGCAGCGAGGTCTTGTTTATGTAGCTCATTCCATACCAACTCAGTTCAATGTATTCAATAACAGTAAACATCAACAAGGTGCAGCAAGCTGTTGCATCGTTACTGGATATGTGTTAGTGATACTACTGTTCTTGCTATAATTTGGCATAAATAAGCAGAGCTGTAAAAGTCCTACCACATAGTTGCTCCAACCATTCACTAACTCTAGTAAGTACAACTCCTCAGAGCCATAGAAAGAGAGAGTTGCGACACTCTTTGATGTTGCCGCCACGATCAAAAGTTCCAAAATAACCTGTGCTGAA
>NC_085016.1:24015428-24055428 GCF_963854185.1 Sardina pilchardus | reverse complement strand
ACCTGGAGGTCAACCACAGATTAGGAAAACGTTCAGGTTACGTGTGAGCGACGCAAAACGCACCTCTGCAAATATACCACATGGACCAGAGTTAGATTTTTTTCATCCACTAACCAAAAATCAGATCTTTTTTGGGCTGGAACTGTTTTATGGTGACAGATATACAGCCATAAGATCTTGTTTGTACTTGATGGAATGCTGCTACATTCTTCTTTTTGGTTTTTATTCAATCATCAAGGTAATGTCAATGTTCTTGTTCTTGCGTCTCATTTATTATCAGATTTCTCACACATTTTTATTTCTGTGCACATCTTTTTAAAATGACGCCATACATATCATTCAATGACTCCTTCGACATATTTGATCAGAATCTGAATATAAACAAACAAATAAGTTTAAAGTGCATTCAATACACGTATGAAAATAATCATCTATAAAACATCAATAAGACCAATGAGGCAAAAAAGGTCCTCTTGACATAAAGGAATGTTTATCTAATAACACTGACTTTTAATTAAGGTGGACAGTAGAGACAGTGACATGAGTAGAAGTAGTAGAAGTATTAGAAGAACATCTGACATTGTATAAAGTTGTTTTTGTTTATTATTACCAAAGAATATTGGTTATTAATCAAAAGTAATTACAGTGTAAACGTCATACTGCATGCTTGTTTCATGTGTATGTATTTTATGTGCAATGTACAAAAGCAAGGCTAAAAATGTGTAAATGATAGCTCTATACTGGGCCAATTCTAAACAACATTCATCTTCCACGTATAGGATAGGCCTATGTGGCCTTATTCAGAGAACACACACACAGACACACAGTTTGTAAGTTTGAACATTTTTCTATTTTAATTTCAGATTTGTTTGGGGTTTTTTTATTTCAGGATTTACTAGATTTCACAGAGAAAATCATTTAAGTTCATTCAGTTATTGTTGCTTCACAGTTTTGTAGGTAACAATCTTAAAGTGTATTGTACAGTACGCCAAAAAACATCTTCCTTAGGAAAATATTTATGTTGATTATGCATTGACTATGCCATGAACATATCAGAAATATGTTTAAATTATTTTCACATATGTCTACAACATTTGCTGTTGTTATATTTAGAGACTATTATATTGGTTCAATAAAAAAGTTTAAATATCATAATCAAAAAATGAATTTCATTGCTGCTCAATAATCTATAAGATGACTTTTACAAAACCCTGCTGAAATCATAATTCTAATATTCTCCATCTTGAAACCCCTGCAGTGAGTTTCCTTTAAATGGCCTGACAAGTGTGTCCACCAAAACAGTTTCGGAAACTAATCCCCTCTGATCCTCCATGTTGGCTCCTGGGCTAAGCCCTGGTTAATGACCAGGCGGCCAGAAGCGTGCTCAGTGGGTCATTCAGCACCTATTAGTCAGACGTCATTTCACAAACCCCTGGTCTGCCCATCAGGGCCTGCTAAGACCCCTAAGGGGCTTCTGTTACTGCTGTCTCCTAGGCTGGCTATCACCAGACTAAGCTCAATATTTTTAAGATCGAACATAAGTCTGGGGAGTCTGCGCTGTATTTCTACCGCACAAGAGGCATGATCAATGGGTATAGCTCAAAATCAGACCAACGATCCGGGTGCACCTGGTGGATAAGCCTGTTTGTGATTGGTTCCAGCAAACATGGACAGGAAGCAGAAGAGATTTGTGCAGTTTTCCAGCCTGATCTGCAGGGCGAAATCCAATCGTTGGCAGATCGGATTTCATTTCCAGTCTAGTTGTCTAGTCAGAATTAGCGTATCTTCAAGGACCAACAAGTTCCTTCAGGTGCTGCCCAGATAGCAAACACCCATTAGTCCAATATTGGCCTTAGTTGGCAGTGTCAGTGGTGCCGTTTCAATGTTGTAACAATGTCACAACAACGGCAGCCCTTCAAGCAATTGTATATCGAATGTTGGCTCTACCTCTCTGTCTCACATTGCAAGGTGAAAGGTGCTAACAGTGCTGAAGTTTTTTTAAACGAACAGGACCACACACATGCTGATAATAAAACTGTAAATAGCCATGTGGTGATGGGACATTGTGCCAGAGTGGAAATCTGCATTGCTAGCTGGTTTGGATCCAACAAGTGTCTTCTAGACAAGTATCGGTTCTCGGCTGTGTGTTTATGCTAAGCTAAGCTAACAGGGTTCGTTCCTCCCATGTCCCCTGATGCCATGTCTCCCGGCTTTGACTTTGAAGGGTCCGGCACTGCACAGCATGTGTCCATGCCGTCATGAGAAAGCCTCCTTTGTTTCCGCTCCCACAATGAAGTCATTATGTCTTTGTATGCTAATCCCCAGCCATCTTTTTACATACTAAGGTTGCTGTTAGAAGGCCCCGTACAGCGCTGACTGGATAACACATGCCTGGTTCTTCAAACGCTTTCACTATGGACAGAATAGAGGAGGCCAAAGGAGAGCTGCTGTCTCATGCAAGGTCAAAGACCTCCATGGAAGACCTCATGGCAAGACAGAGGCCTCGGAAGCCAGCCGTTCTCTTTGTCCGATTCAGTTACCATGACATTAATCCATCCGCACGGCTGGCTTTAGATCAAGGATGTTCCATAATCACACTGTACAGTGATTCCTATAGTGCTCTTCACCTCGTGAGGGGAAGCTCCAGTATTTTTTTGTTGGTGCCCTGATCCGATACTTCAAACCAAAGCACAAGATTATTTAATCTTCACATTCTTCCTGCTCTTCTGTGCATCGGACACCAAAGAAAGAGACGTCACGTCCTCACAAAGCTCTCATGCCTCCGAGTTCAGTGAACTAGGAGATACGGTTTATTAATCGCTGTACAGATAGGAATATTGATTTTCTTTGTGTTATGAAGATTACACACCTTTGGACTGCAGATTTGCTAAGCACTGTTTCTGTTCATATGGTGAAACTGTTACTGGACCCTTAGTAATGAATAGCCATTGTCAATGTCTTTGTACATTTCTCAGCTATAGTTAAAGGAGAGGATATGTTCAGGGGTGCACAATGTTCTTGTGAAGCACTGCACACATACAGTAGGTGGGTGCGTGGTACCATTAAAAACTTGTCATTGGCCAGATGCAGGTGGGTAGTTTTTTCTGGCCAGGAGTATTGTTGTGCAATTATTTATTTTACTGAAGGACATTGTTGGACATTGTTTCCACCCATAGTATCCATCATCTCATCACTGTAAAAGGTGACTATCATAAAACAATTTACCCCACTGACGTTGAACTCAAACATCGCATGATCGTTTATAACCTACTGTACATGACCAGTTATCAAAAACCTGCCCTCTTTTCAGCCAATCAGTTTAACCAAACCAACACACAAACACACACACACATTGGTGATAAAAATACAAATATAAATGTGGTGACACAACACTGTGAGCATCTGACTGAATGTAAAATATTGTTTTCCACACACACCCACACACAGTACCCTCACTCAACTACCCTCACACACACATACCTACCCTCACATACGTACCCATCCACAGACACACACACAAACACACCCTCACATTCCAACCCTACACACACAGTATTATCGGGGTATTATCAGCGGCATCCCTGTTCACACCTCTCTCTCTATCTCTCTCTCTCTCTCTCTCTCTCTCTCTCTCTCTCTCTCTCTCTCTCTCTCTCTCTCTCTCTCTCACACACACACACACACACCTACCCATACACACCTATCCTTCAATCCTTAAGTCTATCTTCATTTACTTCTCATTACTTGTCAGGTTGACAAAAATGATCTTCCATTGCAGTGCTTAACCTGACAGACCTTCGCTTCTCTTACTAGGCCTTAACTTAACTTATTGGAGCGTGTCTAACTTGTAAGCCCTAAGGTATTGTAGCTTGACTAACTTGTAGGCCCTAAGTGTAGCTTGACTAACTTGTAGGCCTTAAAGAGGAACAATGCAGGATTGGCGATTTCATCTCTGGTTTCGGTTTCGTTTTTCGTTTTCGCTCGTTTTATGCTTGCATATTTCTCTGCAGAGCTTCCCCGACAGCTTTAGCGTGTATATTTCTACATATATAGGCTATATATAAATATATAAATTGCAAGCGTGGTTCTTCTTGTTCCTTACGCGTCTCTGACTTCCAGATGTAAACAGCAAACGATCGTTTATCAGAAAGTTGCAAGGTTGCAATAGCGGATAGGGACACCAGGGGTGGGAGGAAATGTGACTGTTTTCGATAGAACTGGTCAGTCAAGCAAAACAACGATTTCTAAGCGATTTTATGACTATGAAAAAGTTGCATAGGGTCTCTTTAACTTAACTTATTGTAGTTTGTCTAAATTGTAGGCCCTAAGGCCATACCATGTCTAACTTGTAGGCCTTAACTTATTGTAGTTTGTCTAACTTGTTGGTCTTGGCATTTTGTAGCTTGGCTGTAGCACTTCACTTTTCAGTTGCTTCGGATAAAAGTGTCCAGGGCCACTCGGATGAATGCAGGCTTGATAGATATATGTAGCCATCACAGCCTCTCTCTCTGGCTCGCTCTACAGTGCAGTGCTACTCGCGTAAAATCGCAGGTCCCATCTGATCCTTTGAATGAGCCCTCCCCGGCCTGACAGAAGGGGTCGATCTCGGCTGAAGAGAAGGCCTTTTGTTTGCCCGTCGTGGCGTAGCCCCCCGGACAAAGCTGGCCAAAGTGAGTACTGTTTGGACTGGACTCAGACACTTTCCCGGCTAACAATCGGCGCTGTGATAGCCGCGGCTATGAGAGGTCTGGAGCAGACTTCACGTGCTTGCCACCGCCATCCTCCGCCCCTGTTCACATGAGCCAGGTCCCGACAGGGGTCACGGGGAAGGGCCTCCACCTACGGGGCCACAGGGACCCGCATCACTTCCTGTTGGGCCACGGGGGGGTCGGCCATTTTGAAGAGGACGGGTCACTCAAGGAAGGCTTTTTGGGACACAGAGGGTATGTGAAAAGAGTCATGTCAAGAACAAGGAGGGACCTGATGCCTGTAATGTTCATAAATTAAGGTAAATGTTGATGATTTTTTGTGATTGATAGAGCTTTCTGAGACCTTTTTAGAAGATGTATCTTATTTAGGTTTTTCAGACCTTGAAAATCAAACCATTTTTAAATTAACTTCCCCTTTGATATCTAAAGATGGGATACATGATACAGAATACATCAACATTTTCTTTCTATTTTTATTTTATTATATATTTTATATCTTTTCTTATATAATTATCTCAATTATTTAATTTCTTATGACCATAACCTGTACAACTACATAATAGCAATTAAAATCTCTGAATCTTATCACAGTAGCTTTAACCTTAACCTCGCCCTTAATGATGCGTTAATCACTGATGGATGACCTACTGTATATTGCTAATTGCTCGTGGAGTTTCCCGCTGTGCTCAGGAATCAATGGGGAAAGTCCTAAACTCAGAACTGCATTATTAGTACTGCTTGATCAAACAGAATTAGTTAAGCAACTGTGCTACTGTGCACAATGACAATAAAGTTGAATATAATGTAATCAAATCTAATCTAAGCCATTAACACTTCCTAGGCTGCTGATTTCAGTTCCTTTAGAGTTTGATACCTAAATGACACTGAAGAAGTACAGTGTCATACAAGTATCCAATAAGTGTATTTGATGTGTATTTACATGCAAAGAGACGAATGATAAGTATGTAAACCACATGAAGACACATAACTTGCACATAATACATACACATAACAACACTGTAATGAGATAGTCAGTAAATACAGTGTGTCCACATGCTTGTTAAAGAAATGAACATATTTTGATACTCTGGGTGTAGAGTTTAATACAACATATTTATGCATCATGACCAACGCATAATAATGACCATCCACAAGCACTGTAATCTAACATACTGTATAGGCTACCAGTAGGAATATTATAGGTCTGAAAAAGGACAGTAGGACATAGGCCTACAGTAAACAAACGGATCCAGGACAATTGAATTACCCAGTGCTTCAGTCACAAAGAGAACTCGCACACCAATGTTGATGATGCCTAGTTTGATCCAACCAGTGAGGAGTGTAAAGTGCACTAGCACTAGGGTAGCGCTTTACACTCTCTGGTTGGATTAAACTTTGCATCGGCAACATTGATGTGCGAGTTCTCTTTTTGACTGAAGGACTGTGAAACTCTTGGAACTAACACACCCATTCATTGGGCCGATACCCTGTTTGCTCTATACCAATTTAATTACTCTCCCATGAGTCCACTGAGAAAAGGAGTGCATGGTAATGACTACTGGAAGAGTGTAACATGCAATCGCTCCCAGGGGGGAAGTGTGTATGCCAGGGGAAGTGTGTATGCCACTTCCCATAGAGCTGCAGGTCCACAGAGGTGAGGGCATTGAGCAGGAAGCATGTAAACAATGTGCATTGTCTGTGTGGCTTTACAGTCTTGTTGCACATTCATAGAAAGACATTCAAAAAGCTTTTAAACTGTTCTCACTGACATGTCTCCGTTCAGCCCTTGGTTGAGGTGCTGCAGCTTTGTAGTCAAGGTGTTCTACGGATAAGCATAGCACAAGCTCTGTGCAAAATTCTTTTCTCGAAAATATCTAAAAATGCATGTTTCATTTTTAAAAAATGACCGGAAGTATCTCCTTTCAGATGACTGTTTCTTTTTTTCTGCAAAGTCTTAAGAAAAAAAAGCCTTAGAACAGATGACGCATTGTAATGCTAATCGTTTGATACCTCTGCCTCTTTCCTGGTGGTCCGCATACTCCTAGACGTGTTCCTGAGACTCGTAGGCTAGGTTGTCCCGGCCCGACAGGGAAGATCCGGAAGAGCGAGACCGCCCAGCGGAGAGATCTCCGGAGCTGTCTGCGTCTGCCCACCAGGGCTCCACCCTGGCGTGCGCTCCGACCGGGTACCGGTAGCAGAGGAACACGACCCCGCCGGCGACGGACAGGACGGCCCCGGTGATGCCCACCCCGATGGCCTGTCCCACGTCCTGGCGCGCGGGCGCCGGAGGCATGTGGAAGTTCTCCGGGAAGCCGATGTTCTGGTCGGTGGCCACGGCGTGCAGGTTCAGGGAGAGCGGCAGCAGAGCGCACAGGCTGGACAGCAGATGCAGGAGTCCGCCCGCCGTGAAGGCCACTCGGATGGCCCTGCGCCCGTCCAGGCCGAAGAAGACGTTCCTCAGGCCGTAGAGCGTGCTGGCGTTCGCCAAGAGCCCCAGCCCGAGCGCCAGCAGCATCAGGACCTGCGCCACGGCGATCTCCATGGGGACGAAACTGTCCGAGATGTCCATCTTCTGGCAGTACAGGGGGCTGCGCTGCGAAGTCACCACCGTGTGGCTGTAGAAGCAGACCCTCCAGATGCCCACCCATGCCAGCCCGGACGAGACCACACTCAGGTCCGCCACCACCCACACGCGCCACTCCACCATCCCGATGGCCACCATGGTGAGGATCCATCCTATGCTGCCCAGCGATAGCCCAACGAGCTGAGCGTGGGCCGTGTGAGCCAGGTAAGCCATTGGCACACACCTGGGGGGTCAACTCTTCACAGGACCAGGCTCCTCACCCATTCCAGCAGGTAAGACATGTCCACACTGATCACCAACCCCACATGACACACCAAGGGACCCACTTCAGAGGATTGTTGACCACCGGGTATCAAATGCATGCAATTTCAGCTCAGAGACTCCTGCCACGCTTGCTTACTTCTACTGTGGGTTTGAGAATAACTTCATGGTCTGTCACACTGCTGTTCTCGCCTACCTGGTTCTGTCACCAGGATACGTGACAAAACAAAGCACCTGAGTCCCTTGGAGAGCGAGAGAGAGAGAGAGAGAGAAGGAAAAGCTTCTAATTACACGTGTTGAGAACAGAAATGTGCAAACTGTGGCAGAAAGTTAAACGAAAACAAACAAGACGTTTCAAAACCAAAGAGCAAAATCAAGCAATTTCTGATGAAGCACACGTCTAACTTTTGCTATGATTGGGAATCCTGAACATCATTAATTGTCAGATGAAAACATTAAAAGCAGAGGTGGAAAACTCCAGCTTCAGTGAGAAAAAGTCTTACCACATATCTGTGCAAACCATTCATTTAAACCAGCTGATTCTAATTAGCACAACTCTTCAGCTAGGCAGAGCAGCTAATTGATGATATCACCTGTGCTAAGTACACAGGTAGAAGCAATACATGACCGGACTTTTACTCACTGAAGCTGGAGTTTTCCACCTCAAAAGGGCCTATGACTTAATTAAACAGCGTATGCAGCACAGATGTATGCAGTTACCGCAGTTCTCAAAAGATTATGAGATTATGAGAATATCATAGGCTAATGCCTTAATTTAAAACCATGAGGAAAATCCAACCATTAAGGACACCAATTTTCTTAGTGAATGAATAATATATTGTAAATAAATCAATGTTTCTCCTTAAAATACAGGGGGCATAGGCCTATGTTACTGTAAGTTCCCCTAGGCAGGAATATTTTTTATTTTCAAAGGCCAGTTATTTCATGGATACTATGAATGCTGATAAAACTCCCTTGGCCTTTCTATGATCCCCACATACCCTTCGCCATACCTAGAGATTGGCTTGGTTTTATTCCAGTTAGCCCATCTAGTTTGATTTGTATTCAGAGATGATCTTATGGAAAGTAGGCGTACCCGGTGCCAATCTAGGTATGGTGAAGGGTATGTTTAAAGAAAATAAAAGAAAATGTGTGTCCTTTAAGGTTGGATTTTCCCTTTTTTATATATATATATATAAAAAAAATCAAGGCATTATCAATTTCCAAAGCACATTTTATTCCTCTCTCTAGTCAAATTTAGCATATTCATAAACTTATGACCGCACCAGTACATTTTGATACCTGACGCCTCCTTTGTCCTATTTATATCGAGCAAGTTGTCTACCACTATCGCATTAGTTTCTTGAAACAAAAGATGAAGATTCAAGTTCAGTATGAAATCGCTGTCGAACAGTTATTTTGAACATCACCTTCAAAGCCCAACCCTAACTTTAACTAGTTGACAGAAACTTGCTGTTAAAAAAAAATGTTGAGAATCTGAGCCTACTGTATATATGGGCATATCCAAATAAAGTACGCATTTTAGTGGTATAACGTAGCTACTACTACGTCTAATGACACATAGCTTCAAAGCTTTTTAACAATCTTTAGTGGTAGGCTAGTGCGCATATCCAAACCTGGATGCGCTTTTATTCAAATTTGGAACATCTGAACTGAAACGACCCGAACACGAAGGTTATTTTCGCCTCAAAATCACTCTCCATAAGCGACTAAAGCTGAATAAATTACGATTACAGCAAATACTGTCAAAACTTGTTTTTTCTTTTAGGCTGTACGGTCATTCTATTACATGGTCACACTGATCCTTAACGTTACCTCGAGATGATTCCACTTGCCTTGTCGTGGTAATAAGGGAAGACCTGGGGCACATCGACTGATTGTCAGGCTTCAGTTCCCTTCTTCTCAAGATGAAAGGAAAATCCGGAGACTTCCTTTTCATGGCGTCGAGTTAGTAAATGCGGGGAAAACACACCTCAGTAGGCTAAATATTGACTTGTGACATCTACGTCCAGCTTGATCACTACTTGCGCTGTTATAACTGAATTACAGCACCTACTGTAGGCTTCGCATCAATAAAACTGAGGCTGTGATGCGAACCAGGAAACTGTGTAGTCACAAGACAAATACACCTGGAGAAAAAACATAGCCTACCTGATAACGTTTGAGAATTCCTTCTCCTCCTGGTATAACATACTGTTCAGTTGTTTACAGAATACATACTACATGTCACTCATATCACACTCAAACACACACACACACGCGCGCGCACACACACGACAGGGCACAATGAATACAATGTACCCAAGCTGGCACATTTTAATGTTGGTGTTTATCATTCAGAATAAGACCTTCACTGTAAAGTGCTAGCACATCCCATCTACTTTGCAAAATTCAATTTCTTCATTTTTATTTTAATTTCATAAGGAAAATATAAATATATCTGAATATGGTAGCAAGTCTATGATAATTACAAAGCCATGCCTAAAAATGGCTATTCTCTAGAACAGCATCATAACAGGTATGAATATTTTGGTAGCAGTTACATACAGCATATAAACACTTCTTAGCTGAAATATAATAATAATAATAATAATAATAATCTTTATGTTAACTCTTAACAACTACAATCAACAGGCAATGTTGCAAAAAATGGCAAATAATCCAGTCCATTCAAACCCTAAAATAAATCTTGGAATAAATTATATATACATCTCATAATTCATAATTCACCATCTCAAAAAGAGCATCACTGGAGGTCCTGATAAATACAACCTTGAATAAAATGATAAGATAAAATGTTCATTCCAGAAGAGAAATCACAAGTGCAGCTTTAGGACCGTCAAACTATGATAAGACATGTTTATCAACCCATCCGTCTGCATAAAGCATTAAAAACGTTAAAAACTTCTTCATTATCGTGACTTACTGTAGATATTTCACCGACTGTCTATTTCCCACGTTTGGGAAACGTGTCCCTATTTCTCCCTCTGAATAAAGCAAAGTTTATATTCATATGACTGGCAGTCTTGAAATAAAAACAAACAAATAAATAGACAAACAAACATAATATCGTTTTTTTCCCTCTCTCTCATGCTTTGTTACAGATTCCAGTTCTCCGAAGATCTGTTGTCCTCTCCTGTTGGCATCTGTAGTCTTTCGCTCTTTTCTTCCTCTTGTTCTCTCCCAAGTTCCAGTTCTAAGATGCTCCTCTTCATCCTCTCTCTCTGTTCTTTTTGCACGCTCTCTCTCTCTCTCTCTCTCTCTCTCTCTCCCTCTCTCTCAGAACATGAGTCTCTGTTCCAGGGGCAGACTGTCTCTCAGACACTTGAGCTGCTCCTCTCCGAGTTTGATCTTGTCCTCCAGCTTGCGCTGCTCGATGATGAGCGCCGACTTCATCTTGACGAAGTGCTCGTAGTCGGCCAGGCGCTCGGCGCTCAGGTAGCTGGCCAGGATGTCGTAGACCAGACGCTCGCGCCGGTCCAGGTTCTCCTTCAGCTCCTTGGCGTCCTCGTGCTGGCGAATCAGCAGCCTGCGCTTCTCGGTCAGGGCGTGCTGAGAGAGGGGGAGAAGATAGGTGAGAGTCTTGGAACCAGAGCCTTTACATAAATCATAAATAGAAATATAGAATATTATTAAAATCTTAAATATCATTGTAAAACCTTACTAAAATCTTAAATACATATACATATTTACGATTCTAATACGATATTATATTTATATCTAATATTTGAATACAATTTTATATTTATATTTATGATTTTTATATTCAAGTATTTCATGTCCTGATAATTCTGTTCTTACACATATGAGACGACTGTTTTTGTTTCATTCTGTTCCTGCATTGTCCCTGTTGGTGTGTGTGACTAGTGTTCAGAGATAAGAGGGAATGTTCTGGTCTTGCAGTGTTTCTCTGTTCTGCATCTCCTGCGTCAGTATCTATCTGCTGTGCATTGCCAGGTGGGCACTAATCAGGGTCTGATTCATTGTGCTCCACGTACGATGGGAAGACCAACGTCATCTCACGTCAGCCTGGAAGGATATTTAATCCCTAACTATTTCCTTGTCTTGTTAGATGGTGGACCTTCATTCAAAAGCACGCTCCCTGGCCTGTGCTGCCTGCACATCAGTGTAACTACAATTGTTTTTCATTTTTCCCACCATTGACCTGACTGGGTCTTGATGTGTCTTGATGTGGCATGAACTTGACACGGTATTCAGCACAGTTCATGTGGTCATGCTACAAAACTGTCCTTGAAAAAAGATTTGTTTCATGAGACTATTAAGTAAATCAATGATTTTTGTTAGAATCTAATAATAAGGGAAAGTTGTTTCGAAAATGTCTAACAACACACAGAGGTCATGACACATGAACACACACACACACACACACAAACACACACACACCACATATATTACAGTATACAGACGTGCACACACACACACACACACACACACACACACACACACACACACACACACACACACACACACGCACACACACACAAGCACACACGCACACACACACGCACACACGCACACACACGCACACACGCACACACACACACATACAGTCACACACCAACACACACACACCCCCCTCACCTTCTCCTCAGCTGAGGCCCCCTCCTCCAGGTTGTTGAGGGCGTTCTCCACGCGGGCCAGCCTGCCGGAGAGGGACAGCAGGAGGCTGACCACCTTGTCCAGGTCCCCGATGAACATGCGGAACTTGTCCAGCTCGTTGGGCTTGCAGACGGCCTGCACGGTGGCCTCCACTTCCTGTCCCAGCGCGTTGTTGTCCTGCACGTCCTCCTGGAGGCTCTCGCGCGCCTCGTGCAGCACCTGCAGCTTCTTACTCAGGCTGCTGATCAGCTCTTGCTGCAGGACACACACACACACACACACACACACAGGAAACACACACACGACACACACACGCGACACACATACACACGGGACACGCATACACACACGCATACACACACACACACACACACACACACACACACACACACACACAGGAAACACACACACGACACACACACGCGACACACACACACACGGGACATGCATACACATACACACGACACACACACACACACACACACACACACACACACACACACAGGACACACACACGGGACACACACGGGACACACACGGGACACACACACACACACACACACACACAGGACACACACACGGGACACACACACACACACACACACACACACACACACACGTGACACACACACACATGCAATATTAAAACTGATGTGAGTACATGTACCATGTTTAGTTTCAAACATTAAAAAAAAACAATGTTAGAAACAGAGACCTATGCTCTGTGTTAACTAGATATAACCGGATTCAATCGTAACAATTGATCATAAAAGTGTTTTGACCACTGAGTTTAATTCCAACTTTAGCTCCAGCTGCATGCTCAGGCTGGTGATCAGACATGACAGTTTAATGGCAACTTTATCTCCAAAAGAATCATCGTATTTCCATGAAACCAATCCATAGCAAAATATGAAGTGACAGGGTCGAGCAGGGACAGCTCTGTCTCAGCTGGATCACAGTGTGTGTGTGTGTGTGTGTGTGTGTGTCTGGCAGCAAACGACAAAAGACTGCCTGACTCATACTGTGCGACTGTAAAGTTAGCCTAACCTTCACTGAGGTAAAGGTGACTCTATCTAAATAAGACCCTGTGACTCACTGACAAATTGTTGTCATCTCATAAAAATGTCCCATGAGCCACAAGTCAGTCTGTAGTCTGACCATTCTACCATTCTTTTTTAACTGCCATATTACTTAATTTATATTTACTGAAATGTAGACCACAAAGTTACTGACCTGACCCTATGTCTAAATATGTTGCAAGACTTGCCTATGGTGTCTGCTTGAACTAGTGAATGGAATGCATTATATTCACTATATTACAATGAAATGCAATAAAAATAAAAACATAATGATACACAATAAAACACACTCTCATGCAATAAAACACACTTCACATTGTGATGCACTTGTCATGCATAATGGTAACCACACACAAACTCAAAATTGATCACACTTGTTTCAAATGATGTGACACAACCAAAATAAGCTACTTCAGAATGTAAACAGGTTGTTGAACGGTGCAGGTTCATATCAACAATGGACAGAAACTGAGGCATTCATTCAGAGTGCACTATCGGCTGTAGACTGCAATGTCCTTCTCATTTACAGTAATGAAATGCCTGTCTTTTCCGGTATACAGTTTGTACACAACTGCTAAAACACAAACCTTCCTCCCTTTTCTCCAAACTGTAAACATTCACAACATAAAACCCTCATTCTCAATACTATATTTTTACTGGATTTACAGTAAATGTTGAATTCACTGAATTATGCTTTATTTTGTTTTGTCTATTACAGTAGATGCCAAATGCATTTACTGTAGCTTCATGAGCTGCCTCGCTACATTTGGATGATGATGATGTAGTGTGTAACATAGATACAGTATATATAGGTATATGGTGTGTAATGAATGCTCAGGAGTATTTTAATTTGGACTGCTTAGTGAATGATCTGAAGAGAGTACTTGGTTTTGAGCACAGGCACAACTGTTTTGAGGCAATTGTTCAGTTTTGCAAAGGATGTCATAAGTTTAGTTTGAGATTTGGTATCGTTGTTCACAGTTCTGAGAAAAGGGTGGAAGATTTTTAAAAAAAATGTGTTTTAGCAATTGTGAAAAACTGTAATACTGTAAGGGATTTTTAATTTAGCACAATTTGTCTGCTCTGTAATCTCTCCTTTTTTGAGCTGACTGCTTCTGACACCTTCCTGTAGTTTAAAGCAGGAGTACAACCCTTTGTCCCTTAGGAAAGAGAACTTCAGAATGGATGACTGTTTCCTGTCTGTCTGTGAGACTGCTTCCTTTTGATCAGTTACTAGTGTGAGTATGGTAGAAGGTGATCATTTGCCACTTCAACGTGGCTTGCTGTGGTACTGTACACTGGGAGGACAGATGATTTTCCCATAACATGGTGATTTTCCCAACAATGTACTGTGTATGTGTGTGTGTGTGTGTGTGTGTGTGAGGGTGAGGGTGTGAGGGTTTTTGTATGTATGTATGTGTGTGTGTGTGTGTGTGTGTGTGTGTGTGTGTGTGTGTGTGTGTCTTTCATGTGTCTGTGTGTGTGTGTGTGTGTGTGTGTGTGTGTGTGTGTGTGTGTGTGTGCGTGTGCCCTGCGTACCTTCTTGCAGGAGAGGTCTTGGTCGAGCTCGTCCTCTGAGTCCTGCTCCTCCATCTGCTCCTGCATGTCCTTCATCTTGATCAGAAGCTCCGCCTTCGGCGCCGACGTGCTGTAGTAGGAGGAGCTACTCACCACGGATACCGCCGTCGCCAGGTCATCCTCCACCCTCCTGCTACACACATACACACACACACACACACACACACAGTTTAAGTTCACTTTGCCCAATGAGACTGAGAGCTCTGTCTTGATGTCCTCTGTTGGACTCAACAGGTTCATGTATTATTGTCATCCACTAGGGGGCAGTAGTGCTGTTGCTAAACTCAACTGCAACAGAGGGCCGGCGCATGTTTGCAGAAATGTTGTTTGAGGTCACACAACCAATGGGAACACGTTCTGTGTGAGGCCTACTATCTCTACTCTCCCTTACTACTCATCCTCGGGGTCTTAAATTCACCCTTTAGCGATACTTTAGCAGTCTGGATTACTTATTCTTTTTTTTATTTATAAAAAATATAATCAGAAATTAGGCTCCTGTTTTATTTCCTAATTTATTTATTTAGTAAGGCACTTTTATCCAAGGCGACTTACAAAATTAGGATTAACATTCAAGGTCCATTGCAAAGGAGACCTTCTTAGGTAATAAACTCCACCAGACTACCAGAGGACGAGAGTGCAGAAGTCGAAGGACTTGGAGAGAGTGTAGTCGAGGGAGAGAGAGGCGGGCGGAAGTAGAGAGAGGAAGACAGGGTTGTTAGAGGTGTCAGGAGAGGAAATGAAACCGAAACCCCAACTAGCATATGCCATCCTGTAACAACTGTGCTGTGATCTGGGGAACTGTGCTAGCTACACAATGGCATGAAGGCCACCACAAAAACACATTAGGACACATATGATAATCACTATTGGGTCATTCCACCAATTCAAACAGGGCCGATGCACTTAGGTTAAAAACACCCATTTGAGCTGTATTATCCAAGACTTTCTTTTTTATTTCCCACCCTGAACATGGGCAAAATGCAACATTGAGATCTATTGAGAAGTATGTTTTGTATAGAGTAACCGTAGGTGGTACTAAAATCACCGAATCACTGACATTTTAGGGGCGGGAACAAAACATATTGATCTCAATGGTGCATTTTGCCCATGTTCAGGGTGGGAAATAAAAAAGAAAGATTTGCATAAGACATGTCTAATTGGTGTTTTTAAAAAGAATGGATCATAGAGAATGAAGAAAAAATAGAAATAAATCTTTGCCCATTCCCACAAGGTGGTAGGGTATTCTGAAAATGAGATCCAAAATGATTTTTCAGACTTGTGAGGTCTACTGTTCAGACCCTGAAGGAATTTATTTATTTTCTCTTCATTGTTTTTTTGTGAGAGTGTTTCTACTTATCTCAATTAGGAAAATAAATTAAGAACCTTAATTATAAATATATCTTCTGAAGACCTAAAAAGAGCCCAGCCAAACATTTTGATCAACTTTGAGGGACAGCTATGACTATGCAGGATCATACAGATATTCCTATTTATGTACCAGCATGTACAATCTGAGCCTCCTACATGGTTTAGTTCTTGTGCTATGTGGGCTTGTGAACTTTGACAGAAAAAAAGAGGCCGAACAAAATCGACACCCCCTTCCCCCTTAAGACTGTCTGTATCTGGGAAAGTATTGATCGTACATAAAAGTAATTTTACAGTGTGTCTCCTGGAAAGCATAGCTACACCTGGTCATTTTTTCAGATTTTTTTTAGACCTAAGTGTGTGGGCCCTGTTTGAATTGACGTGGAATGACCCTATTACTGCATCGGAGATTAGTGGTCATCAGTCTTACTGTGCTACTGTACATTGGGAGGACAGATGATTTTAACCAACAGGTAATCAGTGAGTGGGAGTGTATGAATGTGTGTGAGTGTGTGTGTGTGTGTGTGTGTGTATATGTCTGTCTGTGCCTGTGTCTGTGCCTGTGTGTGTTAGGCTGTTGAGCAGTATCCCAGGGCAACCTACCCCTCGTCGCTGGCGCGGGGCGAGGTCTGTTTGGGGGCGGCCCGTCGTCGCTGCTGTGCCCCCTCCAGCACCTGCTCCCCCTGCGGGAAGATGCCCCCCATCAGGTCCATGGTGGTCCGCATGCGGCTCTGGTCCAAGATGTCCGCCAGCGACTTGTCCTTGCCCATGATGTCCCTGGCCAGCTCCTCTCTCTTCACGTCGTCGTCCGACCGATCGCCGCCCACCATCACCACCCCCGCGCCGGTGGCGGGCAGGCTGCTCCTCCTCGGCTGCCCGTTCAGAGTGGCCCCTGCTGGGGCTACGGGGAAGCCCGAGGTCCCCTGTGGAGGACTGGTGGAGCCACGCTGCGCCTCCCACTGCGCCTCCTCCTGCCGAGAGTAGGCACAGAAGAGAGAGTAGAACTGCTCCTGGGGGGTGAAGCTGCTTTGAGGGCTCGTTGCTGTTGCTGTTGCTGTTGCTGTTGTTGTTGTTGTTGTTGTTGTTGCTCCGTTGCTAAGGAGGTACTGGCGGCCCTTGCGCTCCAGACTGGTCTCGGCGTGGACGATCCTGACGGGAACTCTCTTCCCAGCGTTGCTCAGCTCCGATGCCTCGCTCATCTTATCACTGCAAGCACAGCAACACACAGGGCTACTTCGTTAGGGCATCAGACAGGAAGGTCAGTTATAATACTCAAGGGCGAGGCTACAAAATGGCTGCCATGTTGGCCAGATTATTATACTTTGTTATGTATATTACAGATATGTTATATTTGTTATATTATGTTCAATTTGACTTTAATGAAGAATATTAAACCTTTGAAGGTCCCAATTTAAGACACTTTCTTTTAAAAGGCTATTTCTTTTTACAATTATCTTGGCAGTTGATAACGGACTAGTAACAGATCGGCATGCAGTACCTGGACAGGTCATCCTGTGTGGGCGCTGGGGGCTTGTCGGTCAGTCTCTGTGGGGCAAACTGTGGCGAGGGTGAGCGTGTGACACTGGTGGGCACCGTCAGGGCAGCAGCGCCCTTGAGGGTAGAGGGCGAGGGGGCAGGACCGTGAGGATGAGGATGATGTGGAGGAGGAAGAGGAGAATGGGCCAGAGACGGATCCAAGGCTGCCAGGGCGGTCTGGTGCAGTGCCCTCCACTCCTCGTCCAGTCGGCTGCCCGCCTGCGGCTCTCTCTCTGGGCACGGGGACACCCGCAGTGTGCCGTCGGATGCCAGCGTGGGCATGCCGGGCACTGGCAGTGCCAACCCCACACCGGGAGACCTGCTGCTGCCCCTCGCGGAGTGACCCGCAGTCTGGAGGTCGCTGGACTCTCTCAGAGAGGTCACAGTGACGTCCACTGGGGCCCCCGGAGTGTCCACTCTGGGCGGCGAGAGCCTCTGGGGTCCCCCTGATGCCGCTGCGCCCCTCTTTTTGGGGAGGGCGGGCTGCTCGAGGGCGGCGGTGACCCCCACGTGGCGCAAGTGGTCAGCGTATGGCGGGGGATCGGGCGTCGGCTGGTGGTACCGGGGGTCCGGCGGGTGGCTAGCTGTCGCGGACACGTCTCTCTTCTCGGGATCGTTTCGGGACGCTGCGCCGGCCTCAGACGGCGACAGGAAGTGGTCACTCTGGGCAGGACGCTCCTGGACCCCTCTACTCTCCACCGGTCCTCTCTCGGTCAACGCGCTACAGAGGAACAGACGTAAACACAGACACCCATGAGGGGAGGAAGGCAGTAAAAACATAATAGGCACATTGTGCCATACTCAAGGACCCTTCTCCAAAGCCCCACTCATTTGACCTTACACACACACACACACACACACACACACACACACACACACACACACACACACACACACACACACACACACACACACACACACTCACACACACACACACACACACACACACACACACACACACACACACACACACACACACACACACACACACACACACACACACACACACACACACACACACACACACACACACAAACACAATCACACACACCCCTCACCTTGGACAAAAGTAGACAGAAGTCTACTGTATTGTCTACTATGCTACCACCCAGACTACTATGCAGTCTGCAGTCTACTCTGAACCCATATGACACAAAAGACTAAAACAATCAAGATGGCTGACACACCAGGCACTAAACAAACTAATTGAAAGTCGTTAGACCATATGAACACCTGAAAGTACAGTATATTTCTAAAAAAATCCTATACTGTACTACAGATAGATAGATAGATAGATTATTGATCCCCAAGGGGAAATTCAAGATTCAACTGAAAAACATCAAGCATTGTAAAGGGTCTGAACCTAAGTTTTCCTTCTCTGCCATTCGAGAAGAAAAACAGGAAATCACAAGGATTTTTAAAAAATGTTCTAGAACACTCTGTGAGAAAGCATAGTCTTGCAATATCCCACAAATCAGGGGAAAAAAGAGTGGAAGCAGAAAAACACAGAGAAACATTTCACTGCCAAGCAGTTGCCAAGACTGTGGCATGGAGGCCTTCTTAGGAATTCTGCTGAAGCGCCAGAACGCTGTCTGATGCCTTGGCTTAGTCATACACACACATGCACATACACACGCAAACACACTCATACAGACACACACACAAGCGCGCACACACACACACAAACACACATACTGTATGCACACCAACCCACACACACACACACACGAACATACACACATAAACACACACAGACACGCATCCCCCCCCCCCCCCACGCACACACACAGAAAACCACAAACTAATCTAGGTTGACCCATAGAACTGTTCTACAGCAGTCAACCTGAGAAGCTGTCAAAAGCTAAAATGACACGCTTGCAACCATCAACCAGCAGTGCCCCAATACTGCCATTGTGTGCTCTTATGAAAATACGGGTGTGTGTTACTTTAAGTGCTTCATATGATACAATAGCAGATATTCATCACTTGCCCCGTGGTCTCAGACTAGCGATTCGGCTTGATTTATTGCAAAAAACGAACCTTGCAATTTCAAGAATGGCTGCCCGACAAATCTCATGAGAATCGTGACACATTATTGGCTTTGCAAAGGTTATATTACAGTAAGGTGAAAACCTTGCATGGCGTACCTTTTAAAGCGGCAACACCTGAACAAAAGGCAGCAAAAGTGGGGCATGTGGTGCTGGAATGCGAGGCATTTCTGAGCGTGTGGGCCGGGGCGGCTGAGCCCAGGCAGAGCTCACATTGTTACAGTGACAATGGTGCGCATCACACGCTGTGCCCATAGACAGTGGCTGGGCCTGCTGCTGAGGGAGCCACTAGGGGACGAGGACAGTACAGTGCGGTCTGTTCCAACTGATGGGACAAGATACTGAGGACGCACAGTTACAGTTAGGGCCAGCTTGACTCTGTAACTTCGCCAACAAGTAGCACATTGATTTTGACACACACACACCCACACACACACACACACACACACACACACACACACGTACTGTACACTCACACACAGGCACACACACAAACATATAAACACACACATGCTGTACATACTGTACACACATACACACACACACACACACACACACACACACACAAACACATAGAAACATACACACACACACACACACACACACACACACACACAGATTGTGGCGTTTCTAAGTGTGACACAGGTGACTGGGCACCAGTGTTGGCCTTAATAATGGGTACATTGTTTTAACCTGACCTCAAAGGACACACACCGTATTACTCAAGGATAAGAAACACTATATACAGTTAAACATCACAACACACACATCACACACACACACACACCTACACCACACACACACTCACACACACACCACACACACATCACACACACACACACAACATACTCACAACATACACACACACACACACACACACACTAACACACACACACACACACACAACACCAACACCCACACCTACCCACACACACACACACACACACACACGCATATCTGAGTGCATTATGGAGGATCCTTACCCCATGGTGTGGGTGTCAGCTGGCCGATCTAGATGGAGTTTCCTGGCAGGCAGGGGCATTTTCTGTGGAAGAATAGAGAACAGTGGTCAGCCTGTCTGATGCCACCCCGTGCCAGCCCCGCATGCCTGGCATTCCTGGGTCGGCCCGAGAGCGGGCCAAATCTCAAGAGTGGTTCAGGTGTCGTCCCCGCGGGCCAACGAAACCCTCGCAACCAGGAAGGCTTACAAGGGAGGACTAACACTGACACAATGCATTTAGCACATGGATTCAACTTATAAAACAACAGGCTAAGGCTTAACCCATTTTTGGGTATAGATGAATGCACTGTCTTTGTCTAGAAATGAATTGTTCTGATATGTTTTGAATGTCAATGTCAAGATTGAGTTCAATATTCTAAATGTCTCTTTAACTTTATGTGCCACTTCTGATTGGTGAGCATGAGAAGAACAGCACTCCTGATTGGTGAGTGTATCTAGTGCCTTAGAAGAACAGCACTCCTGATTGGTGAGTGCATCTAGTGCCTTAGAAGAACAGCACTCCTGATTGGTGAGCAGGCCTAGTGCATGAGAAGAACAGCACTCCTAATTGGTGAGCAGGCCTAGTGCATGAGACTGCAGCACTCCAGGCACTGGGCCTTGGAAGCACAGCGCTCGTCATTGACTGTGGAACCAACCTGTTCGTAGAAGTCTGCCGAGGGAGACGACCTGGACCTCTCGTGGACGCACACGGCCTCGTTCCTCTCCTCCGCCGACGGCTCCAGGATGTTCTCGGCCGAGCGGTACCTGCCCGAGCTCCTGGCCTCAGATTGCTTCCTCTGCATGTTCCAGGTGGCCTCGTACTCGGCGAACGTGCCCAAGCGCGAGAGCGTCGGCGGCTGCTGCTGCTGCTGCTGCAGAAGGGGGTCCTGCTTGGGCCAACCATGTTCTTTCCCTGAGTGATGCCTGGAGTGGTGCTCCCTGAGGTGACCTCTGTGGGGGTGGTGGCCTTGCGGCGGGGATGACCCTACGACCTTCGACCCCACGGGCTCCTCGTGCGAGGACGGCCCTTTGGCCTTCGCGCTGACGTGGAGCTCCTCAGGTGGGCTCTGAGGGCCTCCGATCTTAGGAGCGGGTTTGGAGAACGCCGGCTTGGCGACGCCCTCGAAGAACATGCGCCGGTCGACGAACGAGCCGACCTTGGAGTCCAAGGTCAGGCCTTTGCCCTCAACGCCGACCTCGTGGATCTTGTCCGGCTCGGAGAACGAGTGCACGCGCTTGCTGATGGGGAAGCGCTTGCGGCAGCCGATGCGCGACAAGTGGTTGTTGTTGCCGCCGGCGACGACGCCAGCTCCGGCCTTGCCCGACAGGATCTCGGCCACGCTCAGATCTCGGCGCGCCAACATGGCGGCGGCAGCGGTGGCGGCGGGCGTGCCCTCGCCACCGGGAAGTTCTAGATCTTTCCGTTTGAAGGAGGTGGCCTGCAGCACGCGCGCCTGCGCCTCCTTCAGGTGGTCCTTGTAGGTGTTGGAGAAGGAGCCGTCCGAGGAGGAGGAGGTGGTGGACGTCTCGGGGGACTTCCAGGCCAGCAATGCGGGCGTCTCGGCCTCGTCGTCCGGCTCGCCGGGGCAGGACAGGGCGGCGGCGCTGCGGCTCTTCTGCAGCTGCGCCCGCTTGGTGATGATCTCGTTGCGCAGCGTGGTGGCGTAGCGGTCGCTACGGCGACCCTGCTTGCTGCCGCCGCCGCCGCCCAGCTCCGGGCTGTCCTGAGGACCGGTCACCGCGGCGACGGAGGTAACGGTGGCGGTCAGGGGCGGCGGCGATCGTTTGTCGGTCAGCAGCTTGTGCTCCTGAGACAGCGAGTGGAGCAGAGGGGTCTGCTGCGGGCAGATCTTACGGCTGTCCTGCGACACCCACGGGTCCGTCGGCGGAGGCTCCCTGTGCGACTGCGGCTGCTGCTGCGGCTGACCGTGAGAATACCGGCCGTGGTGACCGTCCGCACCGCCCCCGCCGCTCACCCTCTCCCGCTCGTCCGAGTTCGAGCGCGTCGTCCACACGTTGAGCCCGGCGGATGGACTCTCCGAGGCCGCGTGACCACTTGCCTGCTTGCCGCCAGCGTAGCCGTTAAACGCCTGCTGGCCGGTGGCAGTGGGGTACTTGCTCTTCGCCGTCGTTCTCTGCGTCCCGACCGGAGTGGCCTCGTCCCTCCAGGCCTCTGGTTTTCCCTGCAGAGCTGCGGTCACTGTGGTCAGCGTGGGCTGTGGAAGAGGCGTGTAGCAGTAGTACCTCACGTGTCCTCCGACGCCACCTCCGACTCCGACACCACCTCCGACCCCGCGGTCGGAGCTCTGGTCCAGGGCGTTGCTGGACAGCGACGCGGTGGACGTTCTGGAATGTCCCGCTCCTCCTCCGCGCTGGCCGCACGTGTTGGTGGGCAGCTCCTGCAGGCTGCGGTAGTAACCCCCCATGCTGTGGTGCTTCGGGGCGGCCGCCGTCGCGCCGGACGATCCCGACGAGCCTTTGGGCTGCGGGCCGAGGTGAGAGCTCTCGTCGCTGTGCTGCCGGTGGTGGTCGGGGCCGGCCGGACCCTGCCGGCCGTCAGAGCTGGACAGAGAGGTCAGTTTGCTGGGGGGGATCTGGTTGGCGTTGTAGTCCACGGCGGAGGGATGATACGTTGGCATCACGTCGCTCCTCTGGAAGGCGTGGCGAGCGTCCGGTCCGCTTCTCTCACCGGACTGGACGCTCTGCTGGACGCTCGGCTGGCTCTCCGTGCCCTTGACCAGCCGCTCCGCAGCGGGCCTGCCCTGGGGAGCCTTCTGCTGCGGCGGCGGGGGGTGGGCAGAGGGACCGTCCGGTCCGGTGGGGGGGTGAGCGGGCACGGGAGCGGTCAAGCCCTTCTCGTGGACTTTGGTGGCGGCGAAGCTGTCGCTCCGCAGCGGGGGAGGGGGCGGTGGCGGAGACGGAGCCGTGGGCTTCTTGGCTTCCGGAACGTTCCACACGGGGTTGACGCCCGCCCTTAAGCCTCCTCCTCCTCCTCCGGCGGCGATGCAGGACGAAGACGAGGAGGAGGAGTACCGGGAGCCCACCTGCTCCTCCAGCCGTGGGCTGACCCTACCGCAGCCGCTGACCACGGGGAGCTGCAGGTGGGCTGACCCTACCGCAGCCGCTGACCACGGGGAGCTGCAGGTAGCGCGGCCGCTCCGGCTGACCGCCGCCGCTCTCGCCCGGGCCGCCGCGGTAGAACATGCACTCCAGAGACGCCGCCTGGCTCTTGGACAGTCCGCCGCCGCCGGGGTCCAGGCTGTTGGACGTCACGGAGAGGGTCGCGTGCGGAGAGTCTCGCTTGCGGAGTGGCCCTGCGCCGGCTCCTGCGGACAGGTCGACAGCGTTCAGGTGCTTGGAGGCGGGTAGCGACACGCTGGACGTGTTGGTCAGTGCACAGGGGTCCACAGCCTCCATGTTCTGGACTGTGGCGAGCGGACTTGGTGCCTGATGCTGCTTGGCAGGGTCCCAACATTTAGACACGTCACTTGAGGAGGAGCTGTAGGACGCAAATGGTCAGAGTTCAGACAGTTATTCAGAAGATCACACTAACGGCGGCTAACGGTTATCAAAACCAAGATTAGTTTCCATTGTACAGGGTGCAGGTAGAAACCCAATGAAATTACTCTTCTCTATCAGGACACAATGTTTAAAGATATTTAGAGAACACATATAGGGGTGTTTACAGATTTCAATCTCTGACATATTTTAGCTCATGAATATGTGTGTGCATGTTTTAGGATTGAAAATATTGCTCTGTGTACTGTGTGTATGTGCTGTGAGCGTGTGTGTGTGTGTGTGTGTGTGTGTGTGTTTGTATTTGTGTGTGTTGTGTGTGTTGTGTGTGTGTGTGTGTCGGTGTGTCGGTGTGTACGTTTGTGCTGTATGTGTGTGCGTGTGTGTGTGTGTGTGTGTGTGTGTGTGTGGTCGCAGTACCTTATGCTGTATTTGGACTGCCATATCGGTTCTGGTTCGGAGTTCTGTGCTATCCTCTGGGTCTGGGTCTCGGCCACTTTGGATGAATGCCAGGAGTGCGGTCTGTTGACAGAATCATTCCTCCTGAGATGCACACACACACACACACACACACACACACACACACACACACACACACAGATAACGGCTCAGAGAGCACTCAAACAGGTGTTGCTGTCAGGTACAAAGCCATAAAGAGTCCAGTTTATTGTTCAAGATTGAAGACTGACAGACTAACTTCTGAGCAAAATGAAACCTACCCTTTGAAGCGGTTCTTCCTGAAATTCATGCAAGGAGGTATGAGAATAGAAGATTTAGCCCCCAAATATACCACCATGATAATAAGACCAATTAAGAGATCATTAAAAGGGTGAATTTGACGAAATAAAACTAAAGGAGGAAATGGTGAATTTCATTTGCTCATGGTTACTTACACAAACATCACCACTAGTAATAATGTCATCACAGAAGCGAGCGGTGACAAACATGGAGCTATTTACGTCCACTTTGAGGGAAGCGGGTGAAAATGACAGCAAGGTAAGAGGATTAGGTGGCTAATCCTACGAGACGTGCACGTGAGGCGGGCATGCTGCTCCAGCTAAACTACCACCATCACCACCACCACAGAGAGATGGAGGAGGAGACCACAGCTACTCCAGGGAGCGGGAGGAGGTATGGAGGTGACAGGAGGTGGAGGGGAGGAGGTGTGGGAAAAGGGAAATATCAGGAAGGCGAATTGCCAAAGCTACTCCATGTGGAGATATGGAGGAAGTGTGGAGTGGTTGGAGGGATGGAAGTGTGGAGGGGTTGGAGGGATGGAGGAGGTGTGGAGGTGTTGGAGGGATGGAGGTGTGGAGGGATGGAGTTGACAGGTGGAGGTATGGAGTTGACAGGGAGCAGGTATGGAGGAGATGTGGGAAAAGGGTAAGAACAGGAAGGTGAATTGCCCCACAGCTACTCCATGGATTGCTTGGCGGGATGGAGGAGGTATGGAGGAAAGACTGAGTGGATCTTAAAGGGAATGATAGAGAGGGAATAATGAAATGCATTTGAAGTGACAGCCATTCACATTACACTCGTGCCAGGTGTGAAAACATTGGACAGGGGTTGGATAGGGCCGAGGGCCAGACTACGTAACGAGAGGAAAGGGAAGTGGAGGTGTAGATTTATGGTCGCAGGAGCTCAGCTATTCATTCATCAAAACAACTAAGTTTATATTCAGTTACCAAGGAGATGGTGTCGTCTAAAGGAAGGAGGAAAAGGAGGAAGTAACATTGGCAGGAAGGAGCCATGGGAAGTGATCACGGCAGCAAGGAGAAGGAGGAGGACAAAGCAATACAGATCGTACATATGTGTGGTTGTGGCTTGTGCTAGTGTTGAAACAAAGGCTAAGAACTAGTGGGGGTGGCCAGTCAGGCCTTAGTGTATAGCCTAAATCAGGATCATGTGTGGGAATCAGACAAGAGATTTGAACATGCAGGCGATCACCAGTATGGAGCAACTATTGGGAGAAGTCTGAGGAACACAGGCTCGGGATTGGCTGAGGATGGCTGAGGATGGCTGAGGATGGCTGAGGAGGGAATGCAACTGGACTACTCTTGCAATACCTCATGGAACTTCTCAGAATCTTCGTAAGAAAGTTCCGGGCCACGTGCACTTCGTTCTCGGCAGGCATTGTTTGCGTTACGATATCAACCATTTTCATCGTCCTACACAAGGAGGAGGAACACAAGCTGATTTGTCAACCTGAAAGCATTGTATTAGGACAAAAGAGATGAACGGTCAGTTTGATTCCTCTTGGAAGCAATGGCAGAAGGGGAAAAACATGACCAACACAGTGAACCTGTGCTCTGCATCATAACCACAACACATTCTATAGAGACCCTATAGAAGCCCAACACATTCTATTGAGATCATATGGAAGCCCAACACATTCTATGGAGGCCCTATAGAAGCCCAACACATTCTATGAAGATCTATAGAAGGAGCCCAACACATTCTATGGAGATCCTTTAGAAGCCCAACACATTCTATTGGGATCATTTAGAAGCCCAACACATTCCATGGCGGCCATATTCGGTTCTTAAGTCCAACGTCATGGGCCCAACAGCTATTTCGTGAAAAGATGTTTTCTAGCGCAGCCAGACGGGTTTCGCAACTTGTAAACTTTGTCATCCGTTTTAGCTGTTTTAAAACAAAATCGCTAAACTTTAACAGAGTAATCACTGTGGCTGTGCAGCCAGATTATATATTCAATGGTAACGTCCAGGCTTCCGCGAAAATTAGGATTTGATTAAGCTGAGGCAACAAGTCAGTATAAGATGACAATTTTCTTAACGGCTTGTCAGAATAGCAAGAAAAAAATCGTTTATTTTACTGTCTATGGAGAAAAACATTAGACTCGTTGGACCCGGAAAGAGATTTATTATTCCATTATTACATCATTACTTAAAAACCGAATAGAAGCTCAGCACATTCTAGGTAGAAGCCCAATACATTCTACTTTAGAAGCCCAACACATTCTATGTAGATTATAGGTAATGTAAGGTAATGTTTATTTATATAGCGCATTTCACGTGCACAGAGTGCAACCCAAAGAGCTTGAAGCCCAACACATTCTATAGAGGTCCGATGACGCCGCACACAGTCTTGCACAGTATAGCCAATCCTCTGTGCAAACAACAGAATGTAAACATTTTGTTTCCTAAGAACATCCCATGACACCACCAACAAGGTGAAACAGGTGCATTTGTGCTCCAGTTTCAATCCCATCATGTGTGGTCTTTAGTAAATTGACTTAGGGCCATGTTTTCTCTCAGATAGGCTCAGAGGCAAGGCCGTCTCCACGGCTACTGGCCCCTGCAAGATGGACAGGGCGTGACCCCTAGATCACTACACCGTAACCAGGCAGAGGAAGAGAGAGAGACACACACACACACACACACACACACACAGAGAATTCCTCTGCCATCTGGACAAGGCTGGGGTCTCCACAGTCGCTACCTAATCCTGACTTTTCTTCTTTTTAATGTTTTAATTGTTTGAGTGTTGTACTTTGAGGGCAAAGTTAACCGTAGTCAAACTCCATGTTTGTTTACGCAAACCTAGCCAATAAAGCTGATTCTGATTCTGATTCTGAAGACAAGGGGGCTTAGTTAGCTTAGCTAGCGTAGCTTTCCTGGCTCTTCCCATCACAAATGGGCTAAGCTGTGATGCCGTGCTGCCTGAGTTGCGCTCCTCCACTGAGCACAGGACTGGTCTGCTCGCGCTCCCCAGTGTGTGTGTGTGTGTGTGTGTGTGTGTGTGTGTGTGTGTGTGCGCGTGCGTCAGTGCTCAATAGAGATGCAAATGTTGTTCCTGCTCCTGGAGCCCTCATCGCCACGGCTACCGCAAGGCTCGCGCAGATATTCCACTGAAGTGTGTGTGTGTGTGTGTGTGTGTGGAGGGGGTGTAGCCTGGAAAGCCCCCTCAAACCCCAAATCCTCAACACACACACATACATACACACAAACACACTAACACATTTATTTATCTTTATCATTTATCTTTTTTTATACGTGGTAACATAAATTTAATGGAAGAGGAAGCCAACAATAAAATGCCCCTGAAATTAGGACTAATATGGAACTCAGCCATAAAAAGATCATGTAATCATTTGCTAGATCTCTATAACCACACAGATGGCATATGCTGATCACCACTTCAATATCCTTTCCATCAAACACACACACTCAAACACACACACACACACACACACACACACACACACACTTAAACACAGCAAAGACTGATGCTTATCTGAGTGAAGGAGAGAAAGCAAATATGCATGTGAACTAAGCGTCCATGCTATAAAACTCACTGTGCTCTGTGCAGTGTGCACTCCTGTCTTCTATTACACAGGCATATGATACAGTACAGACTTCACAAAACCAGCACAAAATGTTCAAAACTTCACAAATCTGAGAGCCAGTTTACTGCCATCTTTCCAACAGTAAAGAGAGAGCAAAGTCCACAAAAATGTCAGTGTAAACACAAAGGAATGGCACAGATAACTCACCAAGGTCGCGCGCCAAGCAGGCAAGTCTAGTGAAAGAGCAGGAGTTATGTCTCCTGGATATGAGAGCACCTTGTCCAAGTCTAGTGTGGTGTGATAACTTAGAGCTCAAAGAGAAGTCTAACGCAACAGCTGTCTGAGGCATTCTCTCTCTCTCTCCTCTCTCCGTCTCTCTCTCTCCCTCTCTCTCTCTCTCTCTCTCTCTCCCTCTCTCTCTCTCTGTCTCACTCTCTCTCTCTCCCTCGCTCATCTAGTGCATTCCTGTCTCTTCAAGGATGGACACAGAGAGGGAGTGAGTAAGCAGATCCCCAATCTGAGCAGCCTTCACTGCGCTGCAGGACCGAGACTCACACACTTCATCATAGCCAGTCTCTTGGCCAGTCAACACTCTGTAGTTCTACCCACACACACACACACACACACAATATGCACGGAGTGGGAGCCACCTACTCCTCCTCCTTTCCTCTCTCTCTCTCACACACACACAAATGTCTCTCTCTCTCTCTCTCTCTCTCTCACACACATACACATGGCTCTTTCTCACACACACACACACACAAACACACACACACACACACACACACACACACACACACACACACACACACACACACTCACCCTCCCCTGAGGGCTGGGCCTGTGCCTCGGCGTGGATGTCCCAGTCAATAGGAGATTTCCTTGAGGGATTATTGTGGTTTAGTTGGAACGTGGGAGGGAGGTGGAGTGTGTGTGTGTGTGTGTGTGTGGGGGGGGGGGGGGGGGGGGGGGGGGGGGGGGAGGTGGAGAGCCATTGTCATAACAAGCCTCCTTGCCATGATCTGAGCTCTCCTATTGGTCAGGGGCTCACAAATCTACGGCAGGGTTGCGAAAGTAGGACTCCGTCTGTCTGTCTCTGTCTATGTGTGTGTGTGTGTGTGTGTGTGTGTGTGTGTGTGTGTGTTTGTGTCTCGCCCACTCCCCCCTGTGATAAGCAACATGAAGTCCTCCCATTACTGACTAATAGCCTTTTTTAAAACAAACTGTCCTTCAGCCGAAGACAAGCTGCCTGAGGGGGCAAGAGAGTGAGGAATTTACAATGCCACAGTCACAGCCTCTCAGAGACTGTATCCTTCAAACTCAACTTATAACAGAACTAGGGCTACTAGGGGTGCTTTTCACGAGTACTGTCCAACCATTATCAGTATAATGACAAGAGAAACGAGTGCTTTAAACTGTCCTTCTCCATGGTTGTCATGGTGGCTGTTCTGTGAGGCTGAATGCCAATCCATCCTGAATGCCAATACAATTGCTCCTTGGAACTGGAATGTTTGATTTCAACATTTGCCCTGCCATCATGACAAACTTTGTGTGGTGTGTGTGAAGAGAGATGGGTTGTGTGATGTCTGTGTGTGTGTGTGTGTGTGTGTGTGTGTGTGTGTGTGTGTGTGTGTGTGTGTGTGTGTGTGTGTGTGTGTGTGTGTGTGTGTGTGTGTGTGTGTGTGTGTGTGTGTGTGTGTGTGCGCGTGTGTGTGTGTGTCTGTGTGTCTCTCTGTGTGTGTGAAGAGAGATGGGTTGTGTGTGTGTGTGTGTGTGTGTGTGTGTGTGTGTTTGTGTGTGTGTGTGTGTCTGTGTGTGTGTGTCTGTGTGTGTGCAGGGGCCGTTCTACGCAATGCTATACACGATACATCCATTAGATCCACCGACTCAATTGATTCTCTTGCAGGAGGACCAAGAGGTGAACACCAGCTAACTCTTTCATGCAGTGACGTGGTGGTTGCTATTAATTCCAACAAATGAGCCACATTAGGCTACATCTGATCTGTTTCATGTTGCGGTCTTCACCGCAGCCTCGTCGAGTGCTTCTGTAGCCTATATTGGGAAACCCCGGCGGCTGTTATCCCTGACTTGACATGCACTTCAGCACGTCTTGGTCTTGCTATGTTTATGAAACAGAAGCTGCTATCCCTTTCAAATGGCGGTAGGCTGTGTTCTGATGTGAACTCAAGTAGACTAGTTTTGATTTTTTTTAAAAAGGTCATTTGAAACAGGGCATGTGTGTGTGTGTGTGTGTGTGTGTGTGTGTGTGTGTGTGTGTGTGTGTGTGTGTGTGTGTGTGTGTGTGTGTGTGTGTGTGTGTGTTTGTGTGTGCGCATATGTGTGTGAAGAGAAATGGGTTGTCTGAGAGAGACCAGTACCTGAGGTCTTCACCTCACTACCCAGCCCCTGACAAAGATTCATTGTCAGATAGTTTCGCCATTGATGCATTCCAGAGGGGGGCAAAGGGCGCTCTCAGTGCAGGGCTGTGAATACAACTTCCACTGACCCCCCCAACACTCCAACACCCCTCCACTCACACACACACACACACACACACACACACACACACACACACACACACACACACACACACACCACACATTCCCCTCCACACACATACACACACCCCCATCCCTCCACACAGACACACACACACACACACACACACACACACAGCGTTGCCTACCAATTTCACGGTAGTCTACGTCTTACAATGTCTTACTGCCATCACAGCTTACTGTTTCCTAATGAGATGAACTGCTTTCTGTGCTGACATTCCAGGATGTACGTTCAACAAAATCTCCCAGAGATGTAGCATAAGTGGAAATATCTCAAACATATAGGGGTGTAATGTAGTAAAGTATGTTTTGTCCGATAAAGAACTGGACCAATGGTGTTTAGCACTAGGTAATGGAACTGGACCAATGCTAACTGGACCAATGCTGTTTAGCACTAGGTAATGGAACAGGGCCGATGCTAACTGGACCAAAGCTGTTTAGCAGTAGGTAATGGAACTGGACCAATGCTAACTGGACCAATGCTAACTGGACCAATATTACCAAAATAGGTAATGGTGGGTGACCATATTAGGTTGTAAATGGGGCTCAACTGTTGTTCAGTGCTAGAGTGGCGTGAACTGAACGAGACAAACAATGACTGGGTGAATGTTTCATTCCCTGAATCACCACTGTGTGGGGGTGTGTGTGTGCGTGTGTGCGTGTGTGCGTGTGTGTGTGTGTGTGTATGTGTGTGTGTGTGTGGGAGCCCCCACAGCCCAGCGGAGGGGTGCGTTGCAGCGCTGCCAGACTCCGCACGCCTCTGAGCCCCGGCTAGACGGTGAATGGGCCGCGAGCGCACCGGCACAAAGGAAAGTGCCACCATAATCACACAGGGGCTTATGGGAGAGGGGACACCTCTGACCCGGCCTGGACACACACACACACACACACACACACACACATACACACAGACATACACACACTCCCCTCACTGCACACACACACACACAGACAGACACACACACACTTCTCTCACTGCGCACACATACACCCAAATACACGGACACACACACACAGGCACACACATACACATACACACACACACACACACACACAGACATACACACACTCCCCTCACTGCACACACACACACACACTTCTCTCACTGCACACACATACACCCAAATACACATACACACACACACACACACACACACACACACGTGCACACACTTACCTCACTACACACACACAGTCAAGAGGAAAACATGGACAGAATGTTGGGCCAATCTGTACCCTTGTTTGAGAGTTTTAACAGAAAGTTTTTAAACTACACACACAAGCACAGACACACACAGACACACACACACAGACCACACAAAACCCTCAAAAAGACCCACCTCATACCTCATCCCTACGCACATATGTTCTTTCCCCGAGAGGAAAATTCCAACAAATAAATCTGAGTTAGAGACCGGCGCAGTATTAAGAGTGTGGTTTATGTGCTGACAGACTCAGAGCTGTGCTTATGAGACGGGAGAGGAGTCATCAGATAGAGATGAGGAAGAGGGAGAGGGAGAGGGAGAGAGAGAGGGAGGGAGGGAGGGAGAGAGAGAGAGAGGGAGAGGGAGAGAGAGAAAGAGAGGGAGGGAGGGATAGAGGGAGAGAGAAAGGGAGAAGGAGAGAGAGGGCATATAAACAGAAAGGCAAAAGAGAGAAAAAGACAGAATAAAGAGAGAAGTCAGAGAACGACAAAGAGACAGAAAAAACAGACACAAAGAAAGACAGAGAGCTGAAACAGGGACAAGGATAGAGAGATAAAGAGGATGACAAGAAACAAAGACACAAACCAAGACAGACAGAGAGACAGACAGCTCAAACAGATAGTGACAGGACAACACTGAAAAGAAAAACAGACAGGCAGACAGAGACAGAGATAGGAAGACAGACAGATAAAACAAGACACAGAGACTGAGAGACACTGAAAAGAGAAACAGACAGACAGATAAAACAGAGAGAGAGATACTGAGAGAGAGAAA
This sequence comes from Sardina pilchardus, assembly GCF_963854185.1. Classification (NCBI taxonomy): domain Eukaryota; kingdom Metazoa; phylum Chordata; class Actinopteri; order Clupeiformes; family Clupeidae; genus Sardina; species Sardina pilchardus. The sequence continues at coordinate 24,022,265 of NC_085016.1, read as the reverse complement.
GACTGAAAGAGAGAGAGAGAGAGCTTGAGACTAAAAGAGAGACAGAGAGAGAGACAGAGAGAGAGAGAGAAAGAGAGGCGAGAGAGCAACAGAGAGAGAGAGAGAACAGTGCCAGAGAGAGGAAGTGAGAGACGGCTGAAGAACGTCTCCATTCAGCTGATGAGGGAGTGATGAGGCAGCAACGGGCTGGCAACCTCTGGGAGGATGAGTGTGTGTGTGTGTGTGTGTCTGTGTGCGTGTGTGTGTGTGTATGTCTAGCAGAAGAACACCACAGAGTGGCTACGTATACTGATGGGCAGCCTGTCTTTCTGTGTGCATTTGTGTGTGTGTGTGTGTGTGTGTGTGTGTGTGTGTGTGTGTGTGTGTGTGTGTGTGTGTGTATGTTTGCCTCCCTGTGTTAATCCAGCCCAGCTGCCCGCGGCCCTCTCGGCCAACACAAACAGCAGGATGAGCCCTCAACTCCTCCACTTGTGCTGCCTCAAGGAGTATTGAGCCGTTACTCTAAACACCAGAGCAAACACACACACACACACACACACACACACACACACACACACACACACTCCCCTCACTGCACACACACACACACACACACACACACACACTCCTCTCTCTGCGCACACATACACCCAAATACACACACACACACGCACACACACACACACACACACAGCCTAGAGCCCAGACGGAGGCTGTGGTATTCGCTTGCCTCAGCAGGAAGATGAGAGGGGGAAGGACTGAGGCACAGACTTGAAGTGTGAAGAATCTCCTGCTGACCAGACCGGTCAACAGACAGACAGACCTCCGCCTAAACACCCCTTATCTTCAACACACTGACCACACAGGGCCAATATGGGGAACAATAACACCACAAGGGACAGGACAAGACCCCCTGAGCAAGAAGCTCCACTTCCTCTCTAGACAGGAAGAGGAAGTAAAGTAGAGGCTGGAGATGTCAAGATGGCTAGAAAGGTCTCAGTTCATCTGACAGCCAAGAGAAAGCAAACGCGTGTGGGCGTGTGTGTGTGTGTACAGTATATGTGTGTGTGTGTGTGTGTGTGAGAGAGAGCACACAGTGGAGGGGCTAATTTGTTGGCATTTGGCTAATGCCTCTGAAATCGCCTGCGCACGTTCCTTGGGCGGCCGGTGAGCTTTGTCTCCGTCCGCACGGCCGCGGCATGCCCGCTGGCTAAATCTGGCACGAGAGGCACAAATCCCTAAGCTCTCGCTCGCTACCTCTCCTTTCACCGGCTCATGATGTAACACCGGCCCCAGGGCCTGGCCATCCAGGACAACAGAGGCCACAGAGGATCTCCTGAACGGACTCCTCACCGACCATAACCACGGAAACGACAGTGATGCTTCACCATGTCACCCCTCATCAGTAGAACAGACTGTTGGACTAGACTGGTCCATTATAAAGGCACAATAACACACATACACACACACACACAGTCAGAGCGCAGAGTTTAAATATGTAGGACACATTACTGTATGACTGTATCAATACAGAGGGCAACAGCAAAACCTACTGATAGAGTTTCTAAATGCTGTTAAAAACATCGCAAACATTTGATTTGTTCAATAATTACACACAGAATGAGTTCCAGTTACATCACATTGCTGTAAGTTACATATCCAATGGCTCATCTAGCCCTTAGGAATAGGGAGCCAGCTAATACTGGGGCCAACAGCTCACAGAGTCCATAGCTTATCTCATACACACTAAGAGGAAAGGCAGCTTAGTAGTTTTACAGGAAAACTGTTTAAAGATTATGATTCAGTCACATAAGGAAAGTAGAATAAGACACAAATAAAAGTGAACTGTAACATACCTTATCTAAAACAGCGTTTCACTCCGGAGAGCTCCATAGTCCATGAGTCACACACGCTCAGACACACACACACAGGAAGCCCCCCAAACTTGCCTCTGTTCTGCTGGGTTGTCTGGCCTCCAAAAAGCTCCACAATACAATGGCCTGCCGCCCCCCTCAGCCAATCAACTTCCACTTGCTCGGCCGATGGGAACTCACCTAGGCAGCGGACTCATCCACTTGTGACTGGCCAGAGGGGGGGACGACAGGGCCAACTTAACACATCGCCGCTAAGCCGTCAGGGAGCCGCACAAGGCGTGCTATCGCATTTTTTCTCCACAGAAAAGAAGTATTCTATTAAAATAACACAGAGGCAGTTCTGAAAGAGGCTGCACACACACACTCTCTCTCACACACACACACACACACACAGGCACACACGGGCACACACAAGCGTGTCCCTTTCTGACACTTAGCTTGGGCCACGTCCACTTTAAGCTGCCCGGTGATCGGGGCTTTACCGGTTGTAATTGGATTCACATTCTTAGCCACCAGCGCAAAAAAGCATTCAGGTGGCATGAGTCTATGAGGCATATGCACGTAGTAACTCAGAGCTGGATTAATCATTCTGTTTACCATTGTGTGTGTGCGTGTGTGTGTGTGTGTGTGTGTGTGTCTGTATGTGTGTGTGTCTGTGTGTGTGGCCAGTTTACAGCCACTGTTTGTGCAAAGACACAGTCTCTGACTGAATCACTAGAGTACAGTCAATCATTTTCAAAACACAAAATGTATCTCTGGGCCCTGGGGAACTTGAAATAATGTCAAGCCGATGTCTATATCTCAATCATTTGACTATAATTGACCATCTATGTCGTTATGACAGGTGGTATCATGTTATGAATTAAAAATATTGTCTGTCAAAACATAAAATCCATCTATGTGGTAATTACATATTAAAAAATAAAACGCTGAAGATGAGTGTTGAAGCCTTTGAGTCTGTGTGCAATGTTTTGTGATCTTCAGTCAACACTGAAATTGTGGCCACCAGGTGGCGCACTTCACTACAATTGTCATTTTTCGCTGCACGGATGACTGTGGGCTGATTTAGGGGATAAACACAGCCAAAACAAGTCAAAACAGCTGGATTTGATCACCCTTCAATATGAACACCCTTCAGTACAAACTCAGACAACTTGGCGAGAACACACACACACACACACACACACACACACACACACACAGAGAGAGAGAGAGAGAAAACAGCTTCATTTGTTCAAAGGCATGCAGACCCAGAGGACCTCATGCATTTTTAACGGTAACTGGAGATCAGGGCTCTGAGAAGAACAGAAGCCGGTTCCGTTAGAGAACGCTTCAGCCTCCAGCGCTTTAAGCCCCGGGCAAATGAACGACCTCAGTCACCCCTTCTTCCTCATCAACCTTCCTCCTCATCACACAACAAACTGTGTATAGCGACAGGTGAAACCAAATCTATGTGATATAAATCAGGGGAAGGGAACCCAAGTCCTCTCTCTCATATGCGCTTGTGTATAATACCTGGACAGAATGCACCTGATACAGTCCTCCATTCTCCTCAAACCTCTATTATTCTATCCATGGCTCTTATCAGGTCCCTCTCCGTATGTGTAAAAAATCCAGCACCTCGATTCTGAATGCAGACTGCATGGTGCTTGGTTAATACACCTGTGGAAAGGGACCCATGAGCATGATCTCCATTATAAAGCACTGTTATTCCATCCTACTGAGCTGCACATCAGTCTCATGGCTCCAGCAGGTGTGTGTCATTACAATGTAATGTGTGTGTGTGTGTGTCATTACAATGCTCTTGAGTAGCTAGACCAGTAAATCAGGTCAATCCTTGACACTCACTTTGGCCATTGAATGAACCAATTGCATCATGATCGTGTATAGGTGCCTGCGTGTGTATGAAGGTAGAAGTGGCGCCTGTGCCTTTAGTCTAGCAGAAGATGTGTCGCTGTTTTGATGTATCACCTGGTGCGTACTGTAGTTTCAATCACCCTAAGTGACCTGGTGGAACTGGTACTCCCACACACCCCACACACACACTCAGAGGTACAGCACACCACCACCCCCCTGACACACACACACACAAACACACACACGCACACACTCCAATCAGACAATGCTTTATGCTTAGGCCTCCTTTTGTGTAGCTGTCATTGCTGCACGCTCACACAGGGACTAAAGGCCTTTTTTGGACGGTGCATCATGTAACGGTGTCTCTATCACACACACACACACACACACACACACATACAGGCCTCTCTCGTCACTCCCAGCCGTAGCAACACAACCTGACAGCAGCTTCAACAGCTTCAACACAGACAAAAACAAAAACAAAAAACAGAACAAAAACAGCATGGAGGAGCACAGAGGAGCGTGCGTGGCTTGCGGGGCGGTCTGGTGTCCCACGCAGCTAGCCGTAGTTCCTCGTAGCATCCGCGCTCCTCGAGGTCACATAGGGGCCGTGGGGTGTCCATTGAGAACGGGGGCTGCTTTGAGAGCCGCATGGGTAACCGTAACCAGTTGCACAACCCCTGGTGACCCTTAGGAGGGGTCATGCACACTCACCAAAGCCATGCAGCTCACAGAGAGAGACTGTGAGCTCAGCTCCCAGTGAGTCATGGCACAAGACCGTCTGCATGGGTCCGTGTCACCCCACACACACACACACACACACACACACACACACACACACACACACACACACACACACACACACACACACACACACACACCTCCACACACACACATCATGGTCACACTGATGGTGACTCATAGCCAGGCTAATTGTAAGAAGTAGCAAAACAATGTGCCCTCCTCTGTTACAACAACTATCTCACTCTCACCATGCCTTTCCTTCCTGTATCTATTAATATCTCCCTAACATATACAGTATATGCTACGCTTACGTTTCTTCCCCTCACATTTAACCACACTGCTGTCTTGGTTATCTTGCATTTTGTAAAATGCAGTAGGACTCCTATCACACTGTAGCATGTAGAATGTTGTTCCTCGCTCTCAATAATGGTTCTACGTATAGAACACGCACACACACACACACACAAACACACACACACACACACACACACATACACACACACACACACACACACACACACACACACACACACACACACACACACACACACACACATCGTGGTTTCAGTCCGATGGTGGAGAGATAAAGAGCGGGGTGGGGGGGACGTACAGACACAGGATGGACAAAAGTCTGGATTCCTTCAGCTTTCGCACAGCCGATAGCTTTTGGACAAAGTTATGGTCATCTACTGGAAGAAGTAATGAGAGAGTGTATGTGTGTGTGTGTGTGTGTGTGTGTGTGTGTGTGTGTGTGTGTGTGTATGTGTGTGTGGTCAGGTATTTAAGCAGCTATTGGAAAGAGAGATACTAAACTATGTATGTGTGTGTGTGTGTGTGTATGTGGTCAAGTATTTCATCAGCTATTTGAAAGAGAGATACTAAACTAAGTGTGTGAATGTGTGTGCGTGTGTGTGTGGTCAGATATTTAAGCAGCTATTTGAAAGAGAGATACTAAACTATGTATGTGAATGTGTGTGTGTGTGTGTGTGTGTGTGTGTGTATATATGTGTGTGTGGTCAGATATTTAAGCAGCTATTTAAAAGCGAGATACTAAACTAAGTCCCCTGCCACAGATATGAGGCTGAGAATGTCTCCTCTACTGTAGCTCAGGCGGGATCTCCCAGAGCTGGGGAGGCCCATACGCATACTGTATGCTGGGCTAACAAACGCTGGGCTGGGGAGACTGACAAATTCCTCCCCTTAGAATGATGTTCTATCGGACATTTATTTACATAAAGTTATTTCGTTATTTACTATGTGTTATTTATTTACACATAGTTATTTACATATTCTAGTTATTCTGTGACACCTTACGAAGGTGAAGTGAGGTGTTTATTGTAGTTGTATGCATTTTTAGACATTATGTCTGAAGAGGTATTGTTGCACTTATCAGTATAATGGAAATCTAAGACTACTGTAGGAGGCTCAATAACTCAAAACTACTCAGAACGTAGATAGAACCTTATAATTCTAAGGAAACGAATTGACATAATAAGGCCTTCATGTCAGTGTTCAAGGGTTGTGAGGCCATGTCTACTGATAATGGCTCAACGTGTTTTCATGGGTTTCATCAGGTCCCTTTCCCTATAGGTATGTCAATCAAGCACCATGCAGTCTGCATTCATAATCTAGGTGCTTGGTTACATACACCTGTGGAAAGGGACCTGATGAAACCCATGAATATACAGTATAAGACCAGAGCGGTAGACAAAACAGAGTGGCGACACTCCCATAGACCTCCATAGGAAAAAATGGCAGCGCATTTCCAAGGCTACTTCCGCGTTATGGGAGTGTTGGAACTATTAACAGCCAATCTCTTGGTCAGTAGTCAATGAGTTAATTGATTACACCTTCTAGCATCCAGAAGAACATCCCACCCTCCTGCGATTCAGCCATTCAGCACAGGTGTTTTGGAACTTTTGATCGTGTGGCGGCAACATCAAAGAGTTTCGCAACTCTCTCTTTCTATGGCTCTGAATAAGACGTGCGATGACCATGGTTTCAGTCAGGTGGTGGTAAGGGAAGGGGGTGGAGGGGGACACTGTAGATACGACGCTGACAATACCCCCTCAGGCAGGGTCAAGGTAGAGGCTAAATGCAACACATACACACACACACACACACACACGCACACGCACACGCACACGCACACGCACACGCACACGCACACGCACACACAGACACACACACACCCCACCTCTCCCACCGCAGGTCACCCTACGCCTCCAGACACCCTGTTCTAGCCTCTCCGAGGGCTCGCTATCTGCCCTGGAATAACATGGCTGACACACACACACACGCGGGGGACGCGGACACAATGTGTGTATTGTTTTGCCGGGACACACGGACACTGTGGTCAGGGACACGGACATCTGGGTCTCGT
>NC_085016.1:23977928-24010428 GCF_963854185.1 Sardina pilchardus | reverse complement strand
CGCACACCAACAAGAGCTATAAGAGCTTCACGTTGCTGGGCAGTAGCACGGGGGTTCTGTTACAACGCTTCATGTGTCCTGCAGTCTTCCAAAGCATCATAAGAGCTCTTCCTCCATGACTCAGTTCTGGATGGGAAGGATGTGGTTCAGTGTGTGTGCGTCCAGATGAAGGGAGTGGACTGAGATAGCCCGACAACCCCTCTTCTCTCTCTCTCTCTCTCTCTCTCTCTCTATCTCTCTCTCTCACACACACACACACACAAACTGACTTACACAAAATCACACACACACTTACACAAACAGACAGACACACAGGCAAACATTTACACAAACACACACACGCAGACACACACACACACACACACACACACACACACACACAAGGCCCTCATGTTCTTTGCGAGCAGCTGAATTTAACACAAACAACTTGCAGAGATAAAGCTGCCCAACACACACCCCCCACACACACACACCACCCGGTACAGGACACGAGTGTGTTCCGTCAAACTCCACAGAGAGTGAAAACACATAAAAGAAACGAGATATAAAGCGGCATCAGCGACGGCCCAAAAATGAGGAACGTATGGGGCCTAAAAGTCACCAGCAACTTTAAATGACAGCTTTATAAGATTGGAGCGTTATGGAACAGGAAACAAAATGGTTCCAGAGGATTAGGAGAAGAGGAACAGTAGCCCTAGGGGCTGCAGTTATGCACTATCAAAAATCTGCACTGCACTGGAATGACAAAACAAACAAACAAAGGACCCTGATGTGGATGTGCGTGCGTTGGTTGTGTAGCTGGATGCCCGTGAATGGCATCGACAGACAGCCGCTGCTGGCGGGAGCATTGGCTCTGACAGTGACCGCATGGCCAAGTCTAAACACCATGCTATCAGTGAAACTGATGCTGCAGGAGCCAGCATGGTGGTGAGAGTGGCTCATCAGGCCGGTATTATGCTCCCACCCCACGGGGCCCTCGGAGGAGCGATAACGGGGAAACCTGAGCACTGGGGAGCGTTTAAAAATGCACAAGCCCCAGGAGAGCGGAGAGCACACGTTTGTGCGTGTGTGTGTGTGTGTGTGTGTGCTCATGTGTTTGTGTGTGCGGAGATGACATGCATTCCGTCACATCCATAGACAGATGGGGATGAGGGCAGACCATAACCACTTCCTCGTTCTCCTTCAGTGGTCGTAGTAAACAAAAAACATCCCAGACTATTACGGTAAGAACAAGCTAGAGAAGAGAAAACAACTTTGCCCTCAATTAGGTTCTGATGAGGTTTGTTTACGGACAAACATTGGTTTGATCTGCATATTCATCAAATGAAAACTTTAATGAGTTTGAAATACAGTTATCAGGTGGATCTCTCTTTTACATCCAATGACTGTATATCTATAGTCATCGCTTGCATCTTCTTAAAAGCCTTGAGTCTTAAACCAAGGGGCTGAAGCATATGGTCTGTATGCTACTGACTAACTTCCCTTACAGAACAGGGAAAGGGGCTTTAAGAAGCCAAGAATTGGCAGACAGGCTTAATGAGGTGTCAGACTTGAATGGACTCCATTTTGTCTGTCCCCAGGGAGGGGAGAAGTGGAAGGAATTCATTTGGCTGTTGTTTTGGTTGTTTTTGTACGTCTGGCTATTGAGGTCTTGAAAACATGAAGCTCATAATTCAACATCAACGGTAGGATATGTCTTCCCGCCAAACAGGAGCTTGATAAAAACAATTTGCTAAGTAATATGAATGGGGTTTTTCTATAAACACTAGCCAAAAAGAAAAACACAAAGAGCGATGTGATTTTATGAGTTTTGAGACAAGCTACACAAACAATAATATCTATTGCCAGCCTTGGAACCAAAAGTACTTGTGCAGTGATTCAGTAAGGGCTTCTTTATACCTATGTATATATACATCATCTTGCCAAAATATCAGCAACCTGCCTTCAGTAGTGACCACACACATGTAAACCTTGAACATGAAGACTTCTGGTTCACATCCCGAGCTCTGGAGAACTACCACCCATGTTATTCTTACAGTAACCAGACTGTGCTTCCCCAGATGTTGGATTGTGAAATCCCAGCTAGCGTGGGAACAGTCTGTCAGAGTGGCTTGGCGGGCCGCAAGGCAGATCACTGCCTGAAATAGCAAATAACAATTTAAGAGTTTGGTTCTAAAACATGTTATATCCTCCATTTTAATGAATTATTCATTATTCTTTTTTTTTTTTACATTTTGATTTCCAAGTAATTTCAGTAGGACTGTCGTTGAGTACTGTTGTTTGCTGCCATTGTAATTCTTTTTAAGTGGGTATACCTAGATGGTGATGTTTTGTAACTGCATAGTGCTGCGTATCACTTAGACTACACCACTGGTAATAGGGAAAGCTAAGGGCCTGGTCACTTCACTTGGAGTCCAACATTATTCTACACAACACTAGACGGAGAATATGCCAAAGCTGTTTGCCATTCTCACGGAAACCTTCACTCCTTTGCCACAAGCTTCTCTGCCAGCGTATGTTATGTTCATGTTGAAAGAAGCGTGGAGATAGCAGAGCTCTGCTCTGACTCAGAACTGGGAGGGATTTGGGATGCGTCTGTGACATGCCAAGGAAAGGGGAAGCGAAGGGTCATGTTTTCCGAGCTGACACACTACGAGGTGCGAAAATCAGGGAAGTGCTGTCAAAAAAACTCACACAAGCGTCTTGCACTGAGGTTCTACAGTGCTGGCGTTACATGGAGATGTGTGTGGGAAAACAGACGGAAGTGAGGAGTTAAAAAGTAGCCTAATTCATGGGTTTCATCAGGTCTCTTTCCACAGGTGTATAAAATCAAGCACCTACATTATGAATGCAGAGTGCATGGTGCTTGATTAATGCACCTGTGGAAAGGAGTCTGCTCCAGCACCTGCAGAAGAGATGAGGGATGGAATCTCACAGTTCATCAAAACCAGAGAGACCTACTGAGTTAATCAATTACACACTCACACACACACACACACACACACACACACACACACACACAAGCACACTAACCATCTCTCAACACAGCTGATCCTGTGGCAAAAAGTAGTAGTTGACTGATGACATAGGAATTGGGAAAGTTAGGATACTATCAATATCAGAGGCCTGAAATGACATATCAACAATTGTTTATCTCTAACTGACGTGTGATATTCTTGACAAGCATTCAAATTTGCCTTTACAGTCACAATGCAAGTCTTATTAGACATAAACAATCATGTTAAAGCATAGGCCTGCACCTATGTCTTTGACAGCTGGTTCTACACACAGGCTATTCCAAAACATAGTGAAATTAACCCATTACGCACAAGCCAATAGAACTGTATCCAAGCGCAATGTAAAAAGTAAGGCTGATGTTCCCATCAATAAACAAGGAGGGCAGCCAACTAAATGACAAACATGCTAAGGCTATGACTTAAATTCAATATTTACCTTTGTTATGAGGAGCGGTTCTCCGTGCTCCCGTCCTCCCCGCAACGTAAATCCCCAGGGTGCCCCGCCGCTCAGCGCAGTCTCTACTAGACCGCATCCCTCATCACTCGCACCGGCTACCAATGGTCCTCCGATGCCCGACAAGCCACTCGCTAGACGTGTGAAGTTAGATCTGGGACAGACGACGATGTCCATGGTACTGAAGTCACCTTTACACGTTCAAACTCTGACATTAACGTCAGGCGGACAAATGAATTTGCAAGTTTGTCACTATAGAAGGCTACGTCCAGCGTTTGACACCTGTAGGTTATGGCTTACTATAACAAGCTGTTATAACGTTAGGCTACATAAATATCTGTCTCAGCTACATCACGGCCGGCGAAGGCTATAGCATTCTTGCCTAACCGCGCATTTCGGGAGAGCTATTGATAACGTTAAACTAGTCACGTTTCTGTCGAGTCCCTCAAAAAAACAAACACTTAATTGAAGAGAGAAGCATCATCCATCCACCCCTCTGTCAGCCGGCAGTGTTTGGTCCGCTCAAAGTTGTCACTCTTATGACGAAGAGTTTTGTCGATAAAAAGGGACACGCTTCTGGACACGCATCTCAGTGGCTATCAGGAAAATTGTCCATGTTCAGGTTAATGAGAGTTGGAAGACTTGACTGCTCTTCAGCCTGTAGGGAAATGGCCACAAGTGCGCCCCCTGCTGTTACAGTTTCTCCTGTTGTTTCTCCTGTTGTGTAGCAGCTTTAGTTTGCTGCTACAATAAAATAATAAAGTTAAACAGTATTTTGTTTGTCAGTTGTAACAGCAATATTACAGCAGCAGCTACCATCAATCATAATCATCATCATAATATACTGTATAATATACAATAATGACATAAAAAATGTAAAGGTGAAAAAATACAAATAGGCCTACAAGTAGGCTAACTATAAATGAAATGTTACAGAATGAGGAAAATTACATAAGCAAAATTCTGTATACGTTACATACACTTTTTTGCAGATCCCACAACTACTGCGTTTCTTATGATTATGGTTTGTATGTTATAGTGTTGTTTTGTTTCCATTAGGCCATTGATTAAATTGACATTGTTTTATTAGTGCTCATTATTCCATAGTTACTGTTATTATAATTGATTGAATGACATGTCTTTTCACTATTCTCCTATTTAGTCTTTGTTTTTTTTTCATTAGCTTTGCTTATATTGATACTGTTTACTGTTTATGTTGCTATTCCCTTTAGTCGACACTAGTCTATTCAACTGCTAAATTATTGTATTGTTTTTGTTTGTATGTCGCCTTGGACAAAGGCGTCTGCTAAGCAACCATAACCATAACCAACCATAACCATACTGCTACAACGAAGAGCATTAGGATAGCTAGGATTTGAGAAGATATTAGTTAATAAAATAAGAGGTATTTTATTGGCTCCATAGAACAATTGTTTTTTTTCAGTGAGCAAAACTTTGACCATATCATAAATAAGCATAATCTAAACTTCCACAGCTATGCAGACGATACCAATTATATTGAGGTGGAGCCAACAAGGCCAGATGGTCTTTTGCTCCCTTGTTGCATGCTTAGCCTCCATTCATCAGTGGATGAAGTTTTGAAGTTAAAGGACGATTACAGTAAAAACAGACATACTTTTGGTTGGACCAAAATCAAAGTGAGATTCCATTCTTAGAGAACCTGGCACACCAGGTCAAATCAAAAGTAACAAGTCTAATCTTAGATACAGATACATCTTAGATCTTAGCCCCATATTAGTGGAGTTAGACAGCCTGAGAAACCTGAGAAACATGCCAACGAGTGGCTTTTTAATTAATTTATTTTTTAAAACTCAACAAGATGCCGAGAAATGAGTCCATCATGCCTTTATCAGTACAGTAGATTAGACGGCAATGCACTTTTTTAAATTGGTCTTCCAAGAAAAGCATATTAAAAAAATGGAACTCGTACAGAACTCTGCAGCTATACATGTAGACTTTTAACTAAGACCAAGAAGAGAGAGCACATCTCTGTGTTAGCTGAACAACACTGGGTCTGTTTCTTATAGAGTAGGCCTATTTGTACTATTATTTTTTATTTTTATATCAACCAGGAACATAATCTTCCAATGTGAATGTTTTAATTGTGCCCAAAGTGCTCCACAAGCAAAGAGGAGAAGCTTCAAAGCTGTTAACATCTATAAATAAAAAGACCTGAAAACATAGGCTACCAACTGTATATATTAGAGCTTTTAGTTAACTCACTTTTATCTTGTAACCGATTTCTTCACATTATTTTACATTCTGCTGCTGCTATTTTCACTGCATTATTGTGCTGTTGTATCTATCTCCACCATCTTGTGAATCTCTGATGTTTTATTTATTGTATTGTTTGTTTGTTTGCTTCTATTATTACAATTGTTTCCCCATTAATAATTACTATTATTAGGCTAGTATTGAATATTATGGCCACTTACAGTCTCTCAGACCAGGGCAATGCTGCCATCTAGTGGATATAGATTTCAATGGTTGTTCTGGTGGTTTTCTCAGTATCAGTATCAGTAGGCCTATGCTCAGCATCAGGATAGCTAGCAGAGAGACCAGTTGAATACAGTCAGCATATACCTGAAATGAGAAAAAAAAACCTAGGCCTACATTTTAATACATAAACTAGGCCTAATGGATAGATCAAATTGTATCACTACACTGATGATGAAAAGTCAAAATGTTGTTCATTGAAGAAGTGAAGGTCAACAGTAGGCCTACATATACCCTGTTCCAACTTTTTTGATGTGGCTGGCATCACATTAAAAATGAACATACATTTTCCGTACAATTCGTAATTTTAAACACTTTATATGGGTGGCTACCTCTTTTCGCAGCAATGGATTTTCAAAATTTGTAGATTTTCACATTCTGTTTTTATTTGCATTTTACACAACATCCCAACTTTTTCTGGGGTTGTAAGTTAACTTCAGTCTAAAAGGCAAACTACCCAGGGGGCAAAGGGGGTTTTACAGACATGGGCTGCTGTAAAAGGTTGTCATGTTTGTGTGTTATCGCCCTTTTTATGCCCCATTATAAGTCTATGGACGAATATATTACGGGGTGAATAGGGTAAACATTTTAACAAATAGATATCCCCACAAAAATTCCTCAGATGATTATTTACATTAAGGCAATACTTTTTTGTATTGCAAGTTTTTTTAAATATCATGTACAAATATGTAAATGAGGCATCATACACTTAAATGTACGCACTAGCCTAAAGTTTGGCCTGTACCTTATGGGTAAATACAGTAAGAAACAGCCTAGGCTGAGCCTAACCTATATATTTTCTAGGATCTTACACCCTGTAGATATGATTTAATATGTGCTGAGACAAGTTTCACCTTCTTCCACAACATTTGACAATGAATCTCTCTATAGTATTTGCATTGTATTGTAATGCATTGATTCTCAATGTACACCCATGTAGCTTTAGGTAAGTGTAACCAAAAATTGTCCCATGTTAACATTCATTTTTATATTCAGCATAGCCGGACCTTTCACCAAAAGTTTGTTTGGTTGATAGAGGTGCACTTTAAGCCTCCCAAGTCCAAGGCTATAAATGTATGCAAATTCGTGCATATTTCATTTGATAATGGTTCATCTACATATATGCATAAAGTGTTTCAGAAAACTTGCAATACAAAAAAGTATTATCTTACAGTGAGTAATCATCTAAGGGATTTTTTGTGGGAATATCTACAGTATTTGTTACATTTTTTATCCTATTCACCCCATAATATATTCGTCCATAGACTTATGATGGGGCATAAAGAGGGTGATAACACACAAACAGCAGCTTATTGACCGGGTTGTCCACCCAGGTTGTGATCCTGGGACACCCTAGATTTTATTTTTGCATGACAAACTTTTACAGCAGCCCATGTCTGATTTCCCTAAAAAAGGGGGTTTTGCCCGAAGTTTAGCCCCGCCTACATCCTTTTTCTGCAGGGAATTGAGTATGACGTCGTCAGCCTAGTTTTGCCCCCTGGGTAAACGCTCTTTCTGTATGAATGAGAATTCTACCCTACATTGTAAAAATCATTTACAGATTGTAATAAAACTTAACCCAGGCCAAAACATGTAAATGTACAATTTCAGGGTCATAATAATTATTACTTAAAATAAATTAGGCAAAAATAATAAATCAAACGCCCCAACCAACAAGCTAGACTGCCTAATCAGGACGTGTAGTCATTTCCAGCAAGTCCCCTCAGTTGAAATCTATCCTGGAGTTTCAGTTTCTTGTAAACGACCATGTGATCAAACTAATGCGTTTCAAAGCCCACCCTCTGTTTTTGATTGGCCCATGCTCTTGTCATCAAGCACTGTAGGCTACGTCATGGCAGTACCACACAAGACGCTCTTCTGCAGTGACAGTAGCACCGAATAGGAAGACATGACTACTGATTGATCCCTTTGGCAATGGAGAGCATATTTGCTTTCTGAGAAGTCTAAACTACTCGATAAAGCAATATACAGGCACCGTCCATCGTATCTAGTCGATAAACAAGGTGAGTGAAACGATTTTGTTTACAATTTCTGAGCAAAATTCTTGATTGTGAACAGGAAGTTGCTACATACTGCTAACAATCGCATGTAAGCAAGCAACACCTTACTGGCCAACTCAGGCCCACTGGGAGAAAACTTAGAGACAAAGCAATCACTCTAGAGTCTAGCTTGAGTTGTTTTGGGAAATTTATATATTTCACAAGTAAACACGACAATGTCGTGAAGGCATGCCTTATCAAACAATGTATTTGACATGTATTACATAGGCCTACTGTTGTTTAAAGGTAACTTAGTGGTTATCTACAGCTTCTTCTGTATGTTCAACACGCATATCACATTTTTATCGTGATCGTTCAACTTGATATTAATTTTACTGGTAACTAACAACATATTCGTTGCACTAATATCTAGCGCAAAACGTTACATTTATCTTTTGGAAGTACGTGTATTTTGTTTTAGGCTATTCGTTAGTCTGAAGAGGTTGTTGAACGACAAACACGAGCATTATTTCAGTAAGTTACAAGTCATAACACGGGAGGTTCAAGAGTGGGCGTAAACGCCCCCCTTCTCTAGAACTAGGACATATAAACACCCAAACACACGTACGCGTACACGCACAGACTCGAGGACAAAACAATGTTCCTAAACGGAGTTTTATTTCCCCCTGCAAGTACTCGCATTATGGGATGGAATAGTGTAAGTGTTGTTGGTTAGCTACTTTTGTAGGAGAACTTCGCAAAGGCCTGAGATTGTTTTAACGTTTCTTTTTACAAGTTTACAGTTTTAGTAGACCTAACAGCATATTCCACATCCTAGATACAGACCTACCCAGAATCAAAGATACATACTTCAATTAGGGGTGCATACTTAGACCTACTTGGTCCTGAAAATATGAAATGTTTGAAGAGGGAGAAGAGACTCCTCTAGGCTGCTCAGATCGATGCCTAGCAGCAGAGTGTGCTTTTGATTGCGTTATTGGTGTGCATTGTGCCAAACATTTGTTGACAAATTAGTAGAAATCTGTCAACGCGTGCGTGCGTGTGTGTGTATAACAACTGGTATACCTGTTAACACGTTCATGCAGTTACCCAGTATGTTTAAACATGTGTAGTGTTTGTCAGATGAGGGCTCCAATGATGCAGACTGGAGTGAGGTTCGGGTCGAATATTTCTATGCGTACCCGGCCCGCGTCCGACAGATTTGCGTCCAAGAGTTCAGAGTGCGTTTTCATTTTCGACGCAGATGATGATGGTTAAGTTATTTCTATGCTAGTGGTTAGATTATCTCCTGGTCTTCAATCAGCCAAATAGGTCACTTAACTCCTCTCCTGGTTACTCTTCACTGGCATTTGAATATCTAACTTTGGAAACAAGAGATAGGCCGCACTATGCAAACAATCATTTATTCAAAGATAGGCCGCACTATGCATAAACAATCATTTATTCACATGTGAATAAATGATTGTTTATGCATAGTGCGGCCTATCTCTTGTTTCCATGATAGTCTATACTTTGGTCAGCACTCTAAAAAAGTTATAAGTCTTGAGTGAAGCCTGCTCCTACCTTTATGAATATCTAACTTTGGACCATAGGACACTGACTGGATCTGCTCTCTGCCATCTTAATTCAATGATCAAGATGTCATGTTTGTGGTTTATGGGATTTGGCAGTGCATATATGATGCAAATGCTTATCGTGCCGATGTGTCTGAACCAGAGTATAATTTCTGAACATTTGTCTGAACCCACCGACCCCACCCAATGCAATCTAATGCAGACTCAATGGTGGTCATTGCTTTCCAGTTCAGTGGAAGTGGTAGACCCTGACCAGACCAGTCGCGGAGATGTCCCAGTGGCTGAGGTTGCAGCAGCTCGACCCCAAATACCTGGAGCAGGTGGACCAGCTGTACGATGACACCTTTCCAATGGCGGTGCGGCAGTACCTGAGCACCTGGATCGAGAGCCATGACTGGTGAGCAACACCCAGATGTTCTCTCACACATCACCTGCTTTAATGGTTTGATATGGTTGGCTGACTCTGGGTTAGCTTATGGTTGGCTGACCACTTTTCTTTGGGTTACTTGTTAATGTTCTTTCTTTTCTTTCTTTCTTTCTTTCTTTCTTTCTTTCTTTCTTCTTATTTTTTTTTTTACGTAATTACACAATTATTTCATTGTTATATGGGTTTGCTAAATCAGGTAAATCAATATGTACTGATGAAATATCTACCTTGCCTGTGCCATATAACCTCACTTAAAGTAATCTCTTTATCATTTGGATAAATGCAAATATTTTCTATTGGGTTATTTCGATATACAGTACATACATTCGATGTACATTCCCTATCCTAACCTGTGTACTCAAAAGGTACAATAGTCATATAAGCCAGAACATATTTTTCCGGCCTTGCTGCTTTCCTGTTCTGTAGTACAACCAAGCCCTCGATTTCATGACTTGTTCAGACTTTGGGTTGGTCATTTTACATCAGTCATCATCACAAAGATTGTGCTGTGATCATCTGAATGATGTTTGTGCTTGTGATCGTCTGAAGGGATTACGCAGCCAACGTGGACAATGCGTCCTGTGCGACCCTGCGATTTCACGACCTACTGCATCAACTCGATGACCAGTATGACCGCTTCACGCTGGAGAAGGACTTCCTGTCCCAACACAACATTCGTAAAATCAAGCGCAATCTACAGGTATGTCCACTGCACCGTTTCTCTGTGTGTGTGTGTGTGTGTGTTCTCATAGTGTCTAACCTATTTATCTTATCAGAATTGTTAATCAGTGTGTGTGTGTGTGTGTGTGTGTGCGTGTGCGTGTGTGTGTGCGTGTGCGTGTGCGCGTGCGTGTGTGTGCATTTTGCCCCTCACCCCCACCAGTCTCGTTTTGAGGAAGATCCTGTTACCATGGCTATGATCATTAGCCGGAGCCTGAAAGAGGAAAGACTCATCATCAGCATTGCAGAGCAAACAGAGGTACTGTACAGAGCCCGTACTGTCTTCCTTTGCCCATCACAGCCTTTTTTATGTATTTGTATACTTTTTTATTCGGTGAGGGAAATTCGGTCTCTGCTTTTATCCCAATCCGTGAATTAGTGAACACACACAGCGAACAGACAGTGAGGTGAAGCGCACACTAACCCGGAGCAGTGAGCAGCCTGCTCAACAGCGCCGCTCGGGGAGCAGTGAGGGGTTAGGTGCCTTGCTCAAGGGCACTCCAGCCGTGGATGTGAGCGTGGGCAAGCAGTGCTCAGCCACTCTCCCCCCGCCCACATTTTTACAGAGTCCTCCAGCGCCCCCCTCCTCTTATGCATCTGCCATCTGCCTTCATGTTACTGTAGGCTCTTCCTGGAAGGCTCAAAAGCCAGCTCCCATATGTCAAGAGGAATGTCAGCTGCGTTATAGTGCCTATTGTTTTACTGTCCTGCTTATGTGCATAGAATTTATGTGCGTACACGTTGCCTACGTTACCTACGTGCTTACAGTATGTTGAAGATATTCCGTGTCTGAACAGGAAAGGAGAAGAATATACAGTAGCAGAAGATGCCGTTAGAACATAGTTGACGCTCGACTGGAAATACAGTATATGAGCTGCCTAAAGACCCATCTGTGGCATATAGTTCATTACTTATGGGGCTTTTCCACTGTGTGGTATCAGCTCAACTCGACTATACTCTACTCTACTCGATTTTGATACCGGCTGTTCGTTTTCCACTACAACAAAGTACCCCCATAACTAGCCGATTGCCTTAACAATGCTGAAGAAAACGCTAGTTATGAATGTAACTGTGGTTATGTGAGTAGTGGATGACCGCCAGGGCAGTCTCTTGTAGTCGGTCTGTGGCTGGCCGACTACAAGATTTTATCTCTGCTGTCTGGCAGGCTGTAGGGTGACATTAAGGCTCCATATCTTAGTATGCACATTAAGGTTCCATATCTTAGTGTGCAATTAAGAATCCATACCTTAGTATGCACATTAAGGCTCCATATCTTAACATTCACATTAAGGCTGTGTTCCAGTTTGCATTCTTTTATGCATACAATACCTAATATGAGTTCACAAGTGCACTAGTGGTGTTGTCAGTACAGAAGTATACAAATTGGAACACAATTTAAGGCTGCATATCTTAACATGCACGTATCTTAGTATGTATAAATAAATATCTTTATTTTTCTCGATTTTGTTCTTTCTTCCATGCCTTTCAGAAATCGCAGCCAGGTTCACAGACTGACATGGTTTTGGAGAAACACAAGGAGCTCGACAACAAAGTGAAGGACCTCAAGAACCGGGTGCAGGTATGCCATATGATCAGGTTGTTAACCCCACAGAGACTGGGTTAATGACTGAGATAGAAGTGCCGTTAAGATTGCCAGACCGTTGAGCACATGTTTATATCAAGTCAAGTCAAGTTTATTTACATAGCGCATTGCATACACAGATGTCATTCAATGTGCTTTACTTCAAGGACCATTTCACCATTAACCATTCACCATTCCATTTGCATTAAGCTTTATATTGTTAGAAACCCAGTCATATTTTTGAATGCTTGTGCGTCATTCCCTTAAACAAAAGCAAACGGTAGTAGATAATAGAAGTAAAAAAACAAAAAAGGTTACAGTACATAAAATCATCAGTCCATAAAATAGTGTTCAGTTCACCTTTTTTCTGGGTAACGGGTGAGATAAGAGAGAAACTCAAGGAGAGTAAGTGGTGTGGTGTGGTGACATAACCCCACTGCATCCTTATCCTACAGGCTGGAGATGTGATTTAGCGTTATCAGCAGGAGGTTAATGTACACTACATTGCCTAAAGTATTTGCTCACCTGCCTTGGCTCACCACCCTCTGCAGCTATGATAGCTTCAACTCTTTTGGGAAGGCATTCTACAAGGTTTATGGCTATTTTTGACCATTCTTCTAGAAGTGCTAACATTGTTCACTAATGAATAACTTTTCTTTGTGATAATTAACTTTTAACATTATTACTAATAAGTCACGCTTTGGCAGTAATTCCATCTATACAGTTTAGGATACCTTGGCTTATACTATGTTATAGTGTCACCGTGAGCAGCTTGGGTCAATTGCACTGTGTTTAAGTGTGCTATATGTAAATAAATGTGACTTGACTTGACTAATGATAATGCGCTAAATGAGAAGTTCTGTAAGGCATAATGTATGGAACGCCGGTTATGGGGACCGTGTATCCTGACAGGGCGAGCTGGCCCCCTTGGTCTTTCCTCGTCCTAACAGGACTTATTTACTCGCTTGTAGGAGACAGAGACGAACATCAAAAACCTGGAGGACCTGCAGGATGACTACGACTTCAAGAAGAAGGATTTGTCATGTCGAGGTGAGTGGTGGGACATGGTGGGGGAAATACTCTGAAGCCAGCGTGTCTCAGGGGTGAACTCCAACTCCAAAAGTTCCGCAGAACGTGTAGACAGACAGTGAGATCATGCTTCATAGTGGTGTGTGTGTGTGTGTGTTGGGGTGGGGGGGTACAGGGGTGATGGGCAAGGGGGGCGTGTCTCAGGGGTGGACTCCAACTCCAAATGTTCCGCAGAACGTGTAGACAGACAGTGAGGTCAGGCTTCCTTATGATGTGCTGCCTTATAGTGAACGTGTCCTCAGAAGTCTCTTTGACCTCTGACCTCTACAGAAGAAGGTAACTCCGCGCCCCAGAAAGAGGATCTGAGGCGGCTCACTCTACACATCCACAACCTCTACATGAACCTGGACAATAAGAGAAAGGTGAGTGTGCGCGCACACACACACACACACACACATACATACACTCACACCTGAACCTGTTACCTCATATGAACTTCATGAACAAGCAAGCGAAGCAGTAGCCTGATTGCCATCGACTTGAAAGGCTCTGCGAGACTTTAGTCTGACCAAGAGCCTGTGCTAACACGGTTTCTCCAAGCGCTGGTTGACCCGCCTCCTTTAAGTGCCTCGATTTGCTACTGGTCGATGTCAGAAAGCGGTTTGCCGAGTTTAAACCAATAACAACACTCTTTCCTCTGCCTTGAACACGCCTCTACCCAGAGCCGTTGAAGCTGCTCAAAGTTGATTGGTTCTCGACCAAAGGGGGCAGTTCTGCAGATTTCGGGAACTCAGAAATCCTTCTCAATGAGCAGTTGACCAGACCAGCGACAGCAACGCCGAAGGTGTTACGTCACTAGGAGGGCGTGCCAGGCTAGCGAAGCAGTGCTTTGCGGGGTGACATTTTGAGTAGAACTTTTCCCATTTATTACCGTTATGCTGGCAGCACCGAGGTAACAGGCAGGTTAATATTAGCCTACAGTATGAGCGGTTCCTCCAGCACCAATGGCTTATCTGATGAAGTCATGTTCAATTGCCTTGAATAGACAAAAAGGTTACGTAATAATATCTATTTATATAATATAATGTAATATAATAATTATATATCTATATATAATATCTATTTGCATAATCTAATCTAATCAACACTATTAATGCTGTTATGACTTCTACATCTGCTACTACTACAGATGCTGCTACTTTGTGTAGTACTAGTAGTTGTTGTTAACCATGTGGATAAAGCCCTATGTGTGTACAGTAGTACCGTAATTTCTATTACTATTAGCCGTGGCTTATACATTGATTTTGCTAAATGTTTTCAGGTATGAGGTTAATACACGGGGGCAGTTAATATCGTATTAATATGGTTTTGTTTCTTTTAACTTGCATAAAACACTGTTCTATGGCTTATACACAATGCTGCTAATGCACAGGAAATGACTGTAGTCATTAATCTTTCCATATGGGTAAATCGATATGTGTGCATTAGTACTTGATCATTCCATGTGGATAAAGCCATTAGTAATCAATGTAGCCATATTTGTGTTCTCTCCTGCAGGAGGTGTTGAGTCAGATGGCGAGCGCACTAAACCTGGCCGAACAGATCGAGCACGAGCTCATCTCCGTGGAGCTGCCCGACTGGCGGCGGCGCCAGCAGACGGCCAGCATCGGCGGGCCGCCCAACGTCTGTCTGGACCAGCTGCAGAACTGGTGAGGTCACTGCTGTCCTTCGAGCCGCCATGCCCATGACGGACGGTTTTGAGCAGCTGAGCTTTGTCCTGTTTGTCTGATATGGTCCCGTTGTTGGGGCTGGTGAGCTTGTGTATGCTCAGGTCTGAGGTGCGTTCAAATTTGGCGAAATTTGTGGTGAATTAGTGGCGAACGTTTTCTTTGAACAGTTAAATTTGAACAATTTGGTGTTAACGTTCCATTCTAACAGTAATTGCATTGTTGCGTTCGTCAAACTCAGGTCCAGTTCCACTGTATGTTTGCGGAGCACCACCTCCTTGCCAAAAACTCTAGCGGAATACTGTTTGCGAGCGTTTGCAAATGTTGAACGCACCTCAGAACTCTGGTCCCTTGGGCAGTTGAGCTCTCCTCCATCCAGCACACGGCCATGACGAGAACCCTGGTCTGGTCTGGGCGGTTGAGTTCTCTCCTCCGCGTCAAAAAACAACAACAACTTGCTTATACTGTATGTAGCACTTCATGGTCATGATGAGAACCCTGGTCTGTTCTGGGAAGTTCAGTTGTTCTCCATACATACAACTTGCATGTATGTAGCACTTAATGGGGCGGTGGTAGTGTAGTGGTTAAGGAGCTGGGCTAGCGTGTAGTAGCGTGCAGTAGTATGTTCCTTCCACCGTTGTGTCCTTGAACAAGGCACTAAACCCCAAGTTGATCCAGGGACAATGTAATGTACAATGACAAAGTAATCCCTTGTTATATAGTTGACATATGTCAGTCACTTTGGAAGAAAATGTAATGTAATGTAACTTAAGTAACTCAGGGCACCCAAAGTGCTTTACAGTGAAGGCTCATGATGAGAACTGATAATATGAAAATGTTCACATGTTTCAAATGTATGACCTGTAAAACAGAGAGGATCTGATTCAGCCATATCACAGCAGATGATCACGCCCTGTGGGCTTAACAGGTGTCTCAAAGCGCCTTGTGGTTCCTGTTTAGTTCAGGATTGATGCGTCATTTCCTGGCCATTTCCAGTTGAATGAGAGCACAGTCGCTTGAATTCTGGAAATTACCCCGTCACTTTTGATGATTGTTATCTCTGTGCATTAACAACAACATACTGGCACAGTTGGCTCATGACTGTGTGTGTGTGTGTGTGTGTGTGTGTGTGTGTGTGTGTGTGTGTGTGTGTGTGTGTGTGTGTGTGTGTGTGTGTGTGTGTGTGTGTGTGTGTGTGTGTGTGTGTGTGTGTGTGTCTGTGTGTGTGTCTGTGTCTGTGTCTTCGTGTGCCCAGGTTCACGGTGGTGGCTGAGAGTCTCCTTCAGGTACGCCAGCAGCTCAGGAAACTTCTAGAACTGGAACAGAAGTGCACGTACGACCACGACCCCATCACCCTGAGTAAGACCTCGCTGGATGAGAGGACGTTGAACCTCTTCAAGAACCTCATCGTCAAGTGAGTAGGCCAGCCGCTCGTGAAGATGCTGAAGATGCGGAAGAGGGCATCGACCGAAACACGTCCGTCTTGTGAAATGTTTTCAATTTACGTTTTTTTCTCAGTCGCTTTGGTGCTTTTCTCACTATTCACATTTGCACAGCAGTTAGTGCATTTCTCAAAACAATTACAGTAATTTCCCGCATATAAGCCGCATTGTGTATAAGCCGCAGGATAGTGTTTTATGCAAGTTAAAAGAAACAAAACCATATTAACACCATAATAACTGCCCCCCTGTATTAACCTCATAGCGGAAGAATTTTTGCAAAATCAATGTATAAGCCGCGGCTAATAGTCGGGAAATTACGGGTAGTGCAAACTGAAAAACCTAGTAGTGGATTACCTGCAAAGCATGTCACTTGCTCAGAATGGAGATAGTCCATTCCTCAAAAGCAAGTATTCATGTCAATGAAACTGCCAGTGTCATCAAAATGAGAAGTCTGGACACCGTCTTTATGAACCAGATAGTCAAATGGCTTTGTCATGTTTTCATTATGATGTTTTCTCATTGTTTTTCAATGCAAAAAAATGTCAGAACTCAGTGACACTACTTGAAAATGCTCAAGACTATACACTACTTGTACAGCCACTTGGAAACTACAGTAAAGTTACAGATTGCTTTAGTTAAGGGAGTAAGTGAGTACAAGACACTGAATACATACTGTACAGTACGTTTCACATTTTTACTGTACATGCTCTTTGCAATTCTACAGCATTGTGACCGAATTTTGTATGTAATGACTCAAGCAATGAAATGAAGACTTGGTAGGACTTGGTGATTGCCGGACTATACTTACCAAATTGGCTTCATCATTTCATTTACTTTAAATAAATACTTTCAAGACATTAGTAGATACTTTAGATATTTGCCAGTAACAACATACATACTCTCTCTCTGTGTGTGTGTGTGTGTGTGTGTGTGTGTGTGTTTGGCAGTTCCATGGTAGTGGAGAGGCAGCCGTGCATGCCGACACACCCACAGAAGCCCATGGTGCTGAAGACTGGAGTTCAGTTCACAGTCAAGCTCAGGTAGGCACACCAGAGCTAATCCCTGCATCTGTTAAACTAGCCTGCTCAAAACAAGCCTTTGAGGTGTGTGTGTGTGTGTGTGTGTGTGTGTGTGTGTGTGTGTGTGTGTGTGTGTGTGTGTGTGTGTGTGTGTGTGTGTGTGTGTGTGTGTGTGTGTGTGTGTGTGTGTGTGTGTGTGTGTGTGTGTGTGTGTGTGTGTGTGTGTGTGTGTGTGTGTGTGTGTGTGTGTATGTGTGTGTGCGCCTGTGTCTGGGAGGCACATCGGTGCCGATCTATATATCTGCTAAACCAGCCTTTCAGGTGTGTGTGTGTGTATGTGTGTGTTTTTTCTGTGTGTCTGTCTGTGTGTATGTCTGTGTGTGTCTGAGGATTAAATGCTCACCTTTTTTTTTCACACTGGATTTGTTTTCCCCAGACTGTTGGCCAAAATCCAGGAGTTGAACCACGCCGTGAAAGTGAAGGTCTTCTTTGACAAGTGAGTTTTTCAGGAGAGAGCTCTATAGAGTAGCCTAGTTGTGACGACAGACCGATGAACAGAGCTCTTCAGGGGATGAAGCAGGGTTGTTTGGGGTCTATTCATTCTTTGCAGTCATGGGACTACTGGCGGACAAGAAATGTTGACAATGATGGCTAACTTTTGCATGTTTGTAGCAATACACAAAGTGACATCTGTTCTGTCGTGCCACAAGGGCGTGTCTAGGGGGAGGCTGGGGGAGGCAGTGCCTCCCCAAAGATAACCCCTGCCCCCCCTAGAGAAATGATCTGCGACGGGCGAAAAATGGACACCTATAGGCCTACTTCTCCATTGGATTACTCACGGAGTCCTAGTCATACTGATGCGTGTGACTTGTTGACAGAGCACAATCTTAGCTTTCTGGTATTAAGATAGTTGCTGTAATAAGGGTTCGCGAGAAAATCAACATGAATACGTGACATAATACAGTGGCCTATTAACATTACGCGCATTATCACGACGGGCAGAACATGCAAAATGCACACCCATTCTTCTGTGTTGGATTGCTCACGAAGTTCTAATCACACTGATATCACATGCATATCACCTGACAGAGCACGATCTTAGCTTTCCGATGGTATTAAATACTAGTTGAACTGTAATAAACCGTTCGGGAGAAAATCAACCTGAATTTACAATGTAATCACTTTTACATTCAATCTCCACAAGTTCTTTGTTCAACCCAACACGTGGCAAACCATATCAAAATAAACGGCAGACCTTACCAAATACGAGGATATGAAGCATTCATTGGTTCAATAAGCCATTCTCGAGTAATCCATTTTTTAAATTGCTGCACATTTCTACTTGGTCTCCAACTTCTACTTGGTCTCCAACTTCAGTCTCCAACTTCAGTCCCCACAATAATCACTGCGTGAATGTTGTGCTCTTTCACTTGTTTGGTTTTTGAACGTTTATTTAAACTAGCCTACAAAGAATTGCATAGAAAACATAAGCATTGCTTCCACATAAATATGCATTATGCCTATTTAAACTAGCCGAATATCATTACTGAAGCCTAATTACTCTCACGTTCTCTTAAAGTGACAGGCACTCGATGACATTAAAGATAAATGTAAGTCAATATGACAATCGTGTAAAATGTGAGTCAAAATAAAAATCTATACCGGTAGGTCCTAACTTACTTTAACTAATTAGCCTACTCATAGGCTATCATAAATAATGTAAACTATGAATTTCAAAATGTTTGAAATACAAACAAGCCCTTTTTACTGAGTGTGTGTTGGGGGAAGTATATGCCTTGTAATGTCTTTGATCTCCACTGGTGTGGTGTGGCTCCCAAATCAAGAAAGTATCAAAATGCTTAACTTATTATCAATATCAAAACAATTGTTACACACTCTCATGTATTTTTCATTGATGGCTCCTGACTGATGCATGAGATAGATAGATACAGTAGATAGATAGATAGATGGATAGATACAGTAGATAGATTGTCTACAGATCATCTGTACCTATTATTGTATTGAATGTGATTTGTATCGGTCACAACGCCACTATAAATGACATTGGGAAACCCATACAGTTATATTTATTCACCTGGTTTAACAACTACCATGTTTATAGTCTGGGGCCTAGGCTATGGGCCCCGTGTGTCTGCAAAGTGGCCATGCGCTGAAAGATTGTGCTGATACCTTTGCACCCATTTTTTGTTGCCACCCCAAATAAGCCAAATGCCCCCCCAAAGATTACATCCTGGTAACCCCTCTGTCGTGCCATGAAGTCCTCTTCATACGCCTGTGGCGTATGACAGCTTGATAAATATTTTTTAAAAAAAACAGAAAAAAACTTAACCCTGACTTATCTCCTTGGCGATTAGTGCATCCATTTTGAACAACAACTATCTGGCATGTTGTTTTCACCTGAAAACACCAACTTTCTTATAATGAAACTGGTGATGTCCTGGCAAGATCCTGGATTGGTTTACTGGGTTTCGTGTCTGGAGAATGATGTCCTTACCTGCCAGACAGTAGTTGTGACGTCACGTCCAAAGTATGAATGGTCATGAAGGTTGTCGTGCCATTAGGAAAAGCAGTGCAGAGCATACTCTGATGAAGTCTGATGTAGAGCATAACACTCCAAACGCCACTGTTTTTGCCAATCTCAGAATCAGAATCAGCTTTATTGGCCAGGTTTGCATATACAAGCAAGGAATTCAACTCAAGGCTAATGGAATTCTGTTTGCGAGCGTTTGCAAATGTTCGCCTATGTTTGTGAACTTGAACGCACCTCAGAACTCTGGTCCTTTGGGCAGTTGAGCTCTCCTCCTCCATCCAGCACACGGCCATGACGAGAACCCTGGTCCGGTCTGGGCGGTTGAGTTCTCTCCTCCGCGTCAAAAAACAATTGCACTCAACAATAAAATAGAACGAATAAAAATACAGCACAGTAAGAATAGAATGAAGGGCAGTAGAATAAGGCTATTGTAGAAGAATAAATACAGTACTCACTCACTTTTATCTCTTCACAGGAGCGTGACGGAGAAGCGGAAGGGGTAAGATGTCACGTCCATATCTTAACAACGCAATTCCATGTTATATCTTTAGATAGATAGCAGTAGACATTTGACATAGCATACTGTGTGTGTGTGTGTGTGTGTGTGTGTGTGTGTGTGTGTGTGTGTGTGTGTGTGTGTGTGTGAGACGGCTGTGTGACTGTGTGACGGCTGTGGAACAGGTCGAGCAGTGTGAATACTGTAAGCTGTGGCCTTACGAGAGAGCGAGAGATCAAGCAGTCATCAGCATATGCAGTGAACAGCAATAACAATGGCAACAGAATGACCTTTGTGACCCTGTTTTTTTGCAGATGTCGCAAATTTAATATCTTGGGCACCAACATGAAAGTCATGAACATGGAGGAGTCAAACGGCATGACGGCTGAATTTCGCCATCTGGTAAAGAAAGCTGAGCAATAGATGTTTTGAAAAGTGATGAAGCAATGCATGTCGGTTCAGAAGGGGAATTCAGAGTCATATTCTGTTATTTTTATGTGTGTGTGTGTGTGTGTGTGTGTGTGTGTTTTCTCTGTGTTGTTATTGACACAATGCCAGAGTACACCGTTAGATTACATCACTAATAGCCCAGTGAGCCTCCTCTATCGTGATGCATTTGGCTAATGATCTAAGCATGGCAGACTTCTCCAGGGGAAACTCACTGCAGGGAGATGAGCTAACGATGAAATCTGCTCTGTCAGGGGTGTTGTGTACAGACACAGGATAGCAAGAAACATATCCGTGCTCTTTTATTGTTTTACACCCATCCATTTGCCATGAATACACAACTCTTGAGAAATGAGAATGTGAGATAGATAGGTACAGTAGGTAGGTAGGTAGGTAACTGTTTACATAGCAGCCCATTTTTATATGCACAGAGTGCAACTCAAAGTGCTCCAAGACATTGACACACAAAAGATGCCGGATGGAGAGGTGTAGTGTAGTCCCCAGTGTTGCCTTGACACCAAGACATACAAATAAACAAAACAATTTAAATGTTTAGATTAGATTAGATTAGATTAGATTCAGCTTCAGCTTCATTGTCATTGTGCAGAGTACAAGTACAAAGACAACAAAATGACACAAACAAAAATCACAAAACACACACACAATGCTGCTTTCAGACCTGCATGTCCAGTCTGCATGTTCTGTGGATGTTAAGTGGTTGGGCCGTATATCTGAACAGCTTAGCCGTCTGTTTAACTTAGCCGGCTCTTTCACTACTCTCCTCCTACATTTTCCAGCGGACATTATGTAAATGAGCTTGTGTCTGAACGAAGCGAAGAACATCCAGAGATTCTGTTCATGTGTGTCAGTGTTGTTTAGACATATAACCGCCTAATGTAAGCATGTTAGCATCATATCTGAATCACCAGAAGGGTACTGACCGATGTTTCTTTCTATCTCCCCAACAGCAACTCAAGGAGCAGAAGGTGCAAGGAAGAACCAATGACGTAAGAGCTTTTCCTGTACCGCAATTTCCCAACTATTAGCCACGTAGACATTTATTTTGCAACATTTCTTCAGCTATGAGGTCAATATGGTATTAACTTGGTTTTGTTTCTTTTAACTTGCATAAAATACGGTCCTGTTGGTTATACACAATGCGGCTAATGCACAGGAAATTGCTGTATTCATGTCTCTGTTTAGCTGAGCAGATGACCAACAGTTGTCAAATTGTTGACAAACAGACAGTCAGCACAAAACATTGAGGAGTTGGAGATGCATCAGCTCCAATTGCCGTGATACTAAAAGGAAAGCTCCTCAAAAAGCATATACATATATCCATACAGATTAAAAAGCATGCCATACGTCAAAAAGCAAAACACAAATAAATTAGAAAAGCGTGCAGAGAGTGCAGACCTCTGCCAAGAGCCTCCTGGATCCAGACAGTATCCAGATCACTCCCAAAATGTAATCGTTTCTTCCTTGGGTCATTTCAGACCTTTCCTGAAAATGTCATTGAAATCCATCCATAAGTTTTTGAGTCATCTTGCTAACAAACAAACAGACAGACAGACAGACAAGCAAGCAAACCCCGATGAAAACATAACCTCCTTGGCGGAGGTAATAACTAACGCACTGTGACTGTAGCCCAGATATGCAATCCAAGCCAACTGAACTGACTTATGATTCTGATTGGGTTTATGGTACCTCAGAAATCAGAAATGTTTATTGCCCGGCTTGCAGTGGTGAGCTCAACAAGCGTGCTCGATTGAAACAGGTGTTTTTTGAGTTGCACAATGTCCTGTCCGGCATTACTCAGGACTGAGTCAGCATGACTGGTGTTTATGCAGCCCCGTGATCAACTGCTGCAGACGACTGAAGTGCGGTAATGTTCCTGTAACTACATTAGTGGAGATCTGTATTGGCAGGGCTCAGGGCTGGAGCTTTAACCACAGTGGGTTTCTTGGGAAGTGACCAGAGTGCACACACACACACACACACACACACACACACACACACACACACACACACACACACACACACACACACACACACACACACTGTTGCAGACAGTTGAAGTGCTTTACTGTTCCAGTAACTGTATTAGTGAAGATCTGTGTTGGCTGGAGCCTTAACCATAATGGGTTGCTTGGAAAGTCACAGACACAGACAGACAGACACACACACACACACACACACACACACACACTGTTGCAGACAGTTGAAGTGTTTTACTGTTCCTTTTAACTGCATTAGTGAAGATCACACTCAAACACATACCGGTACATGTATACTCCTCCACACAAGTCAAGTCAAGTTTATTTATAGAGCACATTCCATAGACAGAGGTCTTTTTAAAGGGCTTTACATAAACAAACGTGAAAAGTAATCGCAAATAAAATAAAAACATAGAAGGGCAATAGTCAAAGAAGAGTTTAAAAATAATTTAATAAAACATATACTGTAACACACAAGGTAATAGTACGTAAAAGCGTAAAAGGGCAATAGTTCAGCAAATGTTAAAAAGTAATAACTTTGCCTGATGAAGGTCTAACGACTGAAAGCTTGCAACACTCAGTAAAGTTTAAAAGAAATTTGCACAAAGACTTGAAGTGTGCGGATTCTTCCTAAAAATATCAAGTTTACTCTTAATCCTCACACGGATGAACGGTGATTTTTTACTTTTTTGCTAAAAAAAGGAATAACTAAAAGACATCGCTTTGGACAAAAGCGCCTGCTAAGCATCATAACTGTCTGCTAAGCATCAAAACATACAAAAAAACAACATAGAATGTCCTAGTTTCCTAGTCAGCCAACAACTTTACCTGCGTGCTTTATACCTTAATGTCCTAGTCAGCCAAGAACCTCACCTGTGTACTTTACACTGTAATGTCATAGTGAGGCAACAACTTTACCTGTGTCCTTTATAGTGTCCTGGTCAGCCAGCGACTTCACCTGTGTACTTCATAGTGTCCCAGTGAGGCAACAACTTAACTCAGTGATAGTGATCCAGGTCAAACACCCAGTGAACAGCAGCACTCTCTATGGAGATTCTTGAAGTAGCCCCGAAATGTGCACACACACATATATTTCCTACCAGGGCCAAAAAATCCCCAACCAGTAGGGCCCGATAGTCCCTAATAGTCGCCGTAATTTCCCAACTATTAGCCTGAGTTTATACATTGATTTTGCTAAATGTATTCAGCTATAAGGTTAAAACACAGGGGCAGTTAATATGGTATTGATGCGTTTTTTTTTTTTTTTTACTTGCATAAAACACTGTCCTGTGGCTTATGTACAATGCGGCTAATACACAGGAAATTGCTGTAACACTTAAGAGTTTCAGAGAAACTCAGAAGAGATGCAACGCTCGAGCCGTACAGAATGAGCCATTGCACTCTCAGATGATGCCCGTTCTGTCTATTCTGTTTAGAATGACAGGGTGACTACTTTACAGAATCCCCCTTTGCCCAGCTAGGGACAGCCATAGCACTCACTCAAAGAGTGCTCTCTGAACTGGGAAATGAGCAAGCTGTCGGCTTGGTGTGTCCTGGCCCTAAAAGCTGCTTCACTATGTTTAGTTCACACACACACACACACACACACACACACACAAACACACACACAGACACACACACACACACACACACACACACACACACACACACACACACACACACACACACACACACACACACACAAACACACACACAGACACACACACATACACACACACATGTACACACGCACACACACCACACAGTTAGTTCACACCTCGCACCACACACGCCTACATACACACACATACTGGAAGGCCAGATTCCAGATTAGCGTGGTTCACACATTTCACGGTAGTCTACGTCTAAACAATGTCTGTTTTGTAATGTGATGAACTGGTTTCTGATGTGCTGACATTCCCAAAATCTCTCAGAGATGTAGAAGTGGAAATATCTCCAACAAGTAGAGTTGTAATGTAGAGTAAAGTTTGTTTTGTCCAACATAGAACTGGACAAATGCTGTAAGCACTAGATAATGGAACAGGACCAATGCTAACTGGACCAATGCTGTTTAGCACTAGGTAATGGAACAGGACCAATGCTAACTGGACCAATGCTGTTTAGCAGTAGGTAATGGAACAGGACCAATGCTAACTGGACCAATGCTGTTTAGCACTAGGTAATGGAACTGGACCAATGCTAACTGGACCAATGCTGTTTAGCAGTATTGTAGGCAATGGAAATGGACCAATGGTGTTAAGCTGTAGGTAATGTTGGGTGACTGTATTAGGTTGTAAATGGGGCTCAACTGTTGTTCAGTGCTAGAGTGACGTGAACCGAACGAGACAAACAATGACTGGGTGAATGTTTCATTCCCTGAATTTCCTGTGGCTTCTACCTTTAATGACTCTCGTAAAGTGACTAATGTAAATAAATAATGATGAAATCAGTGCTGTGCCCAACCAAGAGAACGATGTATACTTGTGTTTGACGCCGTTGGAGACCATGTGAGACTGTATCGTTTTGTGTGTGTGAGGGAGTTTGGGGATGACTGTGTGTGACGCTGTGTGATTGTTGTGTATGACTTGTGTGTGTTTCTGCGGTAGGGGCCCCTGATCGTGACCGAGGAACTCCACATCTTTAACTTCGAGGCAGAACTGTGTCACGGCGGACAAGTGATGAAATTGGAGGTACTGTAGGGCTGTGCTACTCCACACACCCACGCATAATGGGGAAACCCCGTCTGTTCTATTTGATTTGGTTGTTTTTTTTCCACCCGCACCCTGAATTGGGACTGCATTTGGTGTCATAGATAGGCTCAGTAACCAATCTCATTCTCCCCCCTCTCTCTTTCACACCAACACCCCTCACTCCTTTCTTTCTCTCCCTTTTCACTGTCTATCTGTCTTCCCCATCTCTCTCTCTCTCTCTGCATATCTTACTCTCCCCCCTCTCTCTCTCCCCTTTCCTCTTTCTCTTTCTCCCTCTCTCTGCATCTCTCACTCTCTCCCCTCCCCCTCTCTCCCTCTCTCCCTCTGCATCTCTCTCCCCTTCCCTATCTTCTCTCTCTCTCTCTCTCTCTCTCTCTCTCTCTCTGTGGGCTGTAGACCAGCTCTCTGCCCGTAGTGGTCATCTCCAACGTGTGCCAGCTGCCCAGTGGTTGGGCCTCCGTTATGTGGTACAACATGCTGACCACAGAACCCCAGGTACAACACACACACACACACACACACACACACACACACACACACACACACACACACACACACACACACTCACTCACTCACAGTCACCACACACACACACACACACACACACACACACACACACACACACAGACACACACGCACATGTGCACATGTGGCGTACGCACACACACCACACACACATACACTATATTGCCAAAAGTATTCGCTCACCTGTCTTGACTCACATATGAACTTCAGTCACATCTCATCCTTAATCCATAGGGTTTATTATGATGTCGGTCCACTCTTTGCAGCTATAACAGCTTCAACTCTTCTGGGAAGACTTTCCACAAAGTTTAGGGGTGTGTTTATGGGATTTTTTTTTACCATTCTTTCAGAAGCGCATTTGTGAGGTCACACTCTGATGTTGAACGAGGCGACTGGCTCTCAGTATCAGTATCAGACTCTGTGCAGGCCTTTATGGACCTTGCATTGTGCACTGGTGCACAGTCACGTTGGAACAGGAAGTGGCCATTCCTGAGCTTGGTCCCTTAGTTCCAGTGAAAGGAACTCTGAAGTCCTGACCTCTACCCAATAGAACACCTTTGGGATGAATTAGGAAGGATACTGAGAGCCAGTCGCCTCATCCAACATCAGTGTGTGACCTCACAAATGCGCTTCTGAAAGAATGGTCAAAAAATCCCATAAACACACTCCTAAACCTTGTGGAAAGTCTTCCCAGAAGAGTTGAAGCTGTTATAGCTGCAAAGGGTGGACCGACGTCATCATAAACCCTATGGATGTGACTGAAGTTCATATGTGAGTCAAGGCAGGAGAGTGAATACTTTTGGCAATATAGTATACATGCACACCACACGCACACACACACACACCACACGCACATGTGCACGCACACATACACACTACACACACAGACACACCCATGCATGTATAGTATGCTCACACACACACACGTCTGCACGCACATGTGCACGCACGTACGCACACACACATACATACACACCACACAGACAGACACACCCATGCATGTATGCTCACACACACATGTCTGCACGTACACACACACACACACACACCACAAACACAAACATACACACCACACACGCAGACATGCACACACACACACACACAGTCACCTTCATCACACTGTAGCGACTCATGTTTATTTGATCTTTACCAAATGAATTTGAGCATGACGCTAAAACCACTTGCCCATCAAAGACATCCACACCTTTCTCTTCTGGAAAGAGCTGAAAGCTCATCTCCTGTTGACTCCTCTACCTCTTTCTCTTCTCCCTGTGTGTGTGTGTGTGTGTGTGTGTGTGTGTGTGTGTGTGTGTGTGTGTGTGTGTGTGTGTGTGTGTGTGTGTGTGTGTGTGTGTGTGTGTGTGTGTGTGTGTGTGTGTGTGTGTGTGTGTAGAACATGCTGTTTTTCATGAAGCCGCCTCAGGCCACGTGGAGTCAGCTCTCGGAGGTCCTCAGCTGGCAGTTCTCCTCCGTCACCAAGCGGGGGCTCAACACAGAACAGCTCAACATGCTGGGGGAGAAGCTTCTGGGTCAGTCACCACCACCACAACAACAACAACAACAACAATAACAACAACAACACAAAGATAGCAGATGATGAACCACTGATTACTGAATGACTTACCAGGAGAGAGTAGACACACTGGTCAGGCCACATAGGAAATATCAAAACAAGCTACATTGAAATTCCAAAACAAGCTACTTTGAAATCCCAAAACAAGCTACTTTGAAATCCCAAAACAAGCTACTTTGAAATACCAAAACAAGCCTACATTGACGCGCCTTAAAAGACATATTTATGCATACACACATACCCACATAAAGACTCAAACACACTCACATTTTATGTACAAACATAATACACACACACACACACACACACACACACACACTCTGAAGGCTTGTCGCTGATTTGTGGGTAGCGTAAGTGCCAGACACAGGTTGACAGCTTGCGAGACTTTAGCAGCGTCAGCGTCTGATGGATAATGTTTCTGACCTGCTCGAGTTCGGCTCGACATTCAGCCACGGCTCAAAAACATGTACTGTAGGACGTCAAGGCACTCTTCTAGGGAAAATAAAACCGCTTTAACACATTTGCTAGTTAATATGGGGGGGGGGGGCTCAGTAGGGTGCTGGTTTGGGTGTGGAGAGACACTGTAATGCCTCTCGGAGTGAACAGTCTGTGGTTGGAGTGAGAACCGCCTTTGTTGATGCTGCGCTCCTTACGCAAGCATTGTTTGTCCAGGATGGTCTCGATGGAGGGGAGTGGGGACCCGGCGATGTGTTGGGAGTTAGATGTGCCAGTTTCCAGCCTGAGCTGCGGGACGAAATCCAAATTGGCCCGGCAGGTCAGGCAGGGTTCACCCAGCCTAGCAGTGGAGTGTTTTTGGCACTGGCACAATGGAAGCGGTTAAAGCACGCGAGGACAGCTGCCTGGGCTAGTGGCAGACTAAATATGTCAGCACCTCGGTCAGCTGTACAGCACAGGGCCTGAGTGTGTGTCCAGGGGCCACCGTCAGGACCTGCAGCCTTACGTGCTCAGTGCCACACACACATCGGTGATGCATTTGGCAGTGGCTCAGCTCGTCAGGCAAGCTGTCGGTGACAGGGGGGTTGAGTTGGTAGTTATGTAATCTGTGATAGCCTGGATAGCCTTGCCACATGCGTCGGGGGTCAAACTTGTTCTTGAAATGATCCTCAATCCTTAGCTTGTGGTTATGCTCGGCCTTTTTGATGACCCTTTTCAGATTAGCCCTGGATGAGCTATAGGCTTGAGCATCACTTGATCTGATGTCTGGTGCCTCCTGTTGGACGTTGGTGTGTGACTGAGTCCATATATTACAGAAGTTTCCTGTGTATTAGCCGCATTGTGTACAGTATAAGCTGCAGGACAGTGTTTTATGCAGTTTAAAAGAAACAAAACCATATCAATAATACCATATTAACCTGTGTATTAACCTCATAGCTGAAGAAATTCAAAAAGAAATCAATGTTTAAGCCACGGCTAATAGTTGGGAAATTGCGGTATTTAATAATCCTCCATGATTGTTGATGTTTATTTGCAAATGAAGTGTGTAGAATAGATGTTGATTAGCTTATGTGTCAAACGACAGTGCCAGTGTTCTATTGACGAACCAATGAAGAGAACTCCACTTACCCAACTACTGTATAGTACAGTACTTACAGTGAAGATCATGACGCTGTCCAATCATACTGTTATCTCTCAGGCCCCAAGGCAGCGCAGGATCCGGAGGCTACTGTGTCCTGGAATAAATTCTGCAGGGTGAGTTACACACATACTGCACACATATACACACACACACACACACATATGCGCACACACACACACACACACACACACACACACACACATACACACACGCACACACACTCACCACCCTCATTTATACTCCCTGATAAGGCTGCAGTGACAGACACACAATAAGCCTCCCCCGTTTCTCTCTCTCTCTCTCTCTCTCTCTCTCTCTCTCTCTCTCTCTCTCTCTGCCAGGGAGGCAGTGAGCGAAACTTCACCTTCTGGC
Source organism: Sardina pilchardus (assembly GCF_963854185.1). Taxonomy (NCBI): domain Eukaryota; kingdom Metazoa; phylum Chordata; class Actinopteri; order Clupeiformes; family Clupeidae; genus Sardina; species Sardina pilchardus. The sequence continues at coordinate 23,980,630 of NC_085016.1, read as the reverse complement.
TGTGGATCGAGGCCATCCTGGACCTGATCAAGAGACACCTGCTGTCCTTATGGAACGATGGGTGAGCAGACTCCACACCACGCTATCAATAGAGAGCTGCCAGAGCTGCAACACAGCTGTAAAGAAGCTCGTCGGGACACTACAGTCATTTCCTGCATATAAGCCGCATTGTGTATAAGCCGCAGGACTGTGTTTTATGCAAGGACATCATATTAACTGCCCCCCTGTACTAACCTCATAGCTGAAGAAATTTAGCAAAATCAATGTATATGCCGCGGCTAATAGTCGGGAAATTACGGTACATACTATCTGTCTGTAAATGACAGGATGTCGTCTCTCTGTTATTCGCATATCTCTCGAACCGTTCGTCTGATTGTCTTGCTACGGGCATGAGTAAGTGCAGTGCCAAGTTTGACGTTTGGATGAGTAATGCAAAAGATATTGTTAAATATATCGGTAAAAGAAGTACACACCGACTTTCTCCGCTCTACTGTTGCCACCCTGCCCCTCCCGACAGACAGACAGACAGACAGACAGACAGGAATTGGGAAATGGGTTTCCTACGGGAATGGCACGTTCCTTTCTTCCTCGGTTCTCTGGCTCGTTCCCACTGATCTGAACCGAGCCGGTTCTCCGGCTCGTTCCCACTGATCTAGATAAGAACGGTGGGGCAGCAACAATGGGATTGTTCCAAACCAGTGTTGTTTATAGATCCGTAGGAACGAGCTGGAGGACCGAGAAAAGAAACAAGGGAGGAGAGATAAAAGAGCCTATTCTTTCTCTCATACTGTCTCTCTTTGTTTGTCCTCCTCTCTCTCTTCCTCCCTCTTTCTCTCTCTTCCTCCCTCTCTCTCTCTTTGTCCCTGTGGGCGGTGGTGTGCAGGTGCATCATGGGTTTTGTGAGTAAGGACCGTGGGAAGGTGCTGCTGAATAACAAGGCCCCTGGCACCTTCCTGCTGCGCTTCAGCGAGAGCAACCGCGAAGGAGCCATCACCTTCAGCTGGGTAGAGCTGGGCACCAACGGTGAGGACACACACACACACACACACACACACACACACATGCGCACGTGCACACACACACACACACACACACACACACACACACACACACACACACACACACACACACACACACACACGCACGCACGCACGTGCACACGCACAAAAAAAACCATATATGCAAATGTAATGCTTTTATTTGGATCTTAACACATGAAAAGAATTGAAGTCGAAGAAATATGTTACAGGTTTAGACAGGTCTGATCAAAAACAGAATGCTTTGTACTATCGCTACCTACAGTATTATTGCAGAAATGGAGCCATATTTTTGCTAGTCTTGTAGCATTTGGCCTGTTTCGTCCACACAGTAGCAGTCAACATGAACACGTTTGTGCACATGTCCAAGACTCCCAGATAGGAGAGCGATAGGTTTGTTTTGAAAAAACCCAGGTTAAAACAACCCCCCCCCCCCCCCCCCCCCCCCACACACACACACACACACTCTCCACACTCTCTGGTAGAAGTGAGGCCGTTGCACCTGCCAAATACTATTTATAGAGGGTAACTGAAGCAGTAGAGTACGTTAACAGGTGTGCGTGTTTTCTGGGAAAATGCCTGAACAGGTGTACACAGACAACGAAATACAGTTTGCGTCTAACCAGAAGTGCAAAAAAGCAGAAGAGTGGGAAGGCCCGCCTCCTTGTTGTCCCTGTCAAGGTTGCCATGGTCACAGACGCGGGGGCGGGGCAGGGGGGGTCCACCTCCTTTTTGTCTCTGTGAAGGTTGACATGGCCGTGAACACCTCACCAGGCAAAGGCAAAGGAGGCATCGAGCAGGGGCACTAGAGTTCAGTAGGGTGACAGCCACAGGAAAGAGGCCTCCTCTGAACCTGTAACTCCTGCTAGAAGGGAGTGGTGTGAACAGTCTGTGGTTTAGGGTGACAACAGTCTTTGATGAGGCTATGCGCCTTACGTAAGCATCGCTTGCCCTAGATGGCTTCGATGGAGGGGACTGAGGAACCAGTGATGCGTTGGCAAGTTTCCACCACCCTCTGCAGAGCGGCTGCAATAACAGGTGTGCATGTCTTCTGGACGTGAGGATCTAGTGGTAACTGCTCTCTGGGTTCAAGCCAGGCTGTGGGAGAGACACGTTAACCATCACATCCATCACTCCATTCATCCATTGTGAACTGGCATTTGTACAAAGTCCTGAAACTGCCAATGTCAGAGAGTTGTGTTTTTTTTGTCCTGCAGGCTTTCTCAAGTGCTTTATCGTGTGCACACATGTAACGGATGCCAGCTAGCTTAGCGAAACCTAACTCCCCGACGGCTCAGGAGGGCTACTGGCATGAAAGCTACTGTAGTAGCCTGAGCTTTTAGCTGGATTGTTAGCACGCTCGACTCCCGATCCGAGGTGCTGCTGTTTCGCGGGTTCGAGTCCGGGCGTGTGCACACAACGCAGGTCACACACACATAAATATGACACACAAGATCACACAAAAACCATGTATATCAACTTAAACACGATCACGCATTAGTCTGGGGAGTCAGCACTTTATTTCTACTGTACAAGAGGCATATAATTCAAATGACTCTGTATGCTTTTGGGCTTTTGGATAGTCCTTCAACCAATCAGACCACCGATCCGGGTGCGTCTTTTGGATAAGCTAGTTTGGGATTGCACCCAGAAGATGTGGACAGG
>NC_085016.1:23957928-23975428 GCF_963854185.1 Sardina pilchardus | reverse complement strand
CTGCAGGATAGCATGATGCCCATGTCCCCAGAGGTCTTTGGAGAGTTTCAGCGCAACATGGTAGGTGCAGCGGCCGCTATTGTTTTGTCCCCTCTCGACATTCCCTCCTCACTCCACTCTGCCGCCCACCACCACCACCACCACCTGAACACAGAGGAACTGATTTGTTCAGTGCCACTGCGGCGCCACTTAGTGCTGCCCATTGCTCGCCACTCAAAGCCCTTTGAAGATTACAGATGAGATTGAAGATAGATTTTTCATTTATTAAAACAACACTGAAGCACTTTTCCTCTGTTGCACACGCGCCATTTGTTTATCCAGCAAATAACGACATCCTCCGACAAGGGAGCGTATGTTGCATGATTTTATGAAAGTATGGTGTATTGCGACATCGCAAGTCAAATTTGTAGTTTCATTCCATCGAACTACAGATCCGCTACCAGATCTGGTAAACTGGCATAGTGCGGTTATAGCTGAGAGGGTCGCGAAGCGAATGCAGAAGTGCCGTTCACCCTGTTACGAGTTGTCGAACCACTGAAATGATTTTGGAAACATTACTGTATTTCAAGGTACAAAGTTAGCAGACGCTTTGATCCAAAGCAACTTATGGATGGAGAATAACATTCAAGCTGCAGTTCAGAGGAGAGCTTTGCTCGGAGTATTACTACTCCATCTGTCAATATGTATGATTGTGAGATGTTTACTGAACTTCCTTACTGATTCGTTTGTTCACCTGTTTTTTTGCTTCCCTCTTTTTCACCTCTCTCTCCTTATCTGATCTAGCCGCCCGAATTGACCCCACTGATCGAGGAGATGCAGGTATGGATACGCCCTCCTCACACACTTCCCGTTTTGATCGTGACATAGCCACGTACGCTCACCCAGTGTCAGGCATAGTGTTCCCATGTTGATACGCACCTGAGCTACGAGTAGAATGTGTTGCATAGGATGTCCAGCAAGACATAGCAGACTTTCAGACATTAGCCACGTTTACATGGACACTTTTAATGCGATTGGAAACGGAATAATAGCTTGGCTCCGCCCGCCTACGTACTTCCGCTCAATTTCTTTTCCCTACAGTACTCCGTCTAGAATAGCTTGATCCGCTCTCGTTTACTTTGGCTTCCTGGAAGCCGATCGAACCAGCGAACAAAGGGCGTTCCTGAGAGCCAGGGCAGAGCCACGTTTAAATTCACGTTTAAATTTAATCATTATCGTTGTGTCTCCCCTGGTTAACATAAGTCATTAACAAATTAGTGATTTGTTAAAGGAACTCCAATGATTTCAAACTACAGACAAGTGTCCACCAACCAGGAAATAAACTTTGCCAATGGATCTAGGCCAGACTCTCTTCGAAGTTAGAGTCTGGTATCCTGGCTAACGGAATAATGGCTCTATCGGGGGGGGGGGGGGGGATGTATACAGTCAATCGAATTGTCTGTTGTGTCTTCTCAAGGGAAAGTAGGCAACAGAATATTCTGATCAAAGTTTGTAAATGCTTGAGAGCACCTGATCAGAATAGAATGTACCCTATGTAAACAGAGGGCACACATTTCTCTATGGGGATCGTTTAATCTGAATGACAAAAAAACCCATCCATGTCCATGTGAACGTGGCTACTGACGATAGATAGGGCTCATAGGGCCTTAATGAATGGATGATGAGCAAAGTCATAAGTGTCATTAAATATGCAGTATTATAACAACTTGAGTAAAATGGCAAACTTTATCATTTGTATAATCTACGAATAAACCTTCCACCCAAATGTTCATATTTTTCCAGGTCTTTAAAAAAAAAAAAAAAAAAAAAAAAAAGAAGTCTTTACTTTTTAAGACTTGGGCAAACACCCTGTCTGTTTTTGACGCCTTTCTTTTTTTGTGCCCTACCCCCACACAGAAACTCCAAGGAGATTACAATAGTGACGACAGAATGGATGAGCTGTGAGGTGGAGAGGACGCCCCATCACATCACATCAAAACATGCCACGACTGTTCCATCCTTTACACCCCCACTTCCCTATTGCGGCCAGAGCAGACTACAGGAACCAGTGACCTCTGACCTTTTCTCCCACACCCCCCCCCCCCCCCCCCCCAGTGGTGCTCGGACTCACGCTGCTAGAGCTATGCAGAGCCACTGGTCAGTTCATGCCGCCCAGGTGCCTTTATCCAGGAGACCCCACTGGTCCTGACTGCTCTCCTGGGAGCACGCTCGGATAAAAAAGGACGAGTGTATCTCAATTTATACCTATACACTTGTGTGTCCTTATAGTTGTTTCTACTCTTTCTTCCTTCTACCATAAAAAAGGGAAACAAATAATTTGCCAGGCCACGTTTTTTTTGTGTTTTAAACCTTTTATTTTGTATTTGTCAGTGAAATAAATAATTGCGAAAAGCCTGCGACAAGTACACACATCCATAATTAAGCACAGGAAGCTAAACGTAGAAGGGGTGGGAAGAAAACAGGAAACAGGAACATTGCTGCAATACATTCAGATCCGTTCCCGATGAGGCAGAACTTGCATCTCACCTATCAAATGAGGGTGCATTGGGGGCCTCTGTGCTGTCCGATAGTTTTAATAGAATAAGCTTAAAACCAGGATATTACCATTCACTCTAATAATGCTATATTCACTGAAGTAACATGGACCTCACATCACCAAAGTGATATTTGTTAGTATTCTCTGATATTTCCCCCAATGTCATGTTGCTCGCAATGTCTGTATATTGTTCACCGCTATCACACCGCACCTATCGTATACGTCAACACTTCAACAAAAACGTTAAAACACACACACACACTCACATTCACATAATTTTACACAAACAGAAGTGTCAACAGTTACTCCATCACAAGATTACAGCAGGACAAGAGAGTCTGTCAAGTGATGTTGAGTGTGTGTGTGTGTGTGTGTGTATTTGTACATCTTTCATAGTTACTTTGTACAGTGAAAACAATCAGTGTTCATTGATTTACCTGCTCTACTAGCTTCATTGACAGTCTAATCTGCTGTATGTGTCTGGCCTACTGGTGAAATAACACGATAATATCATCGAATAATTGAGAATTTGGATGCAACTCGGCTTGTGCACTTTAACATTTTATATTTGACAAAAAGCACTTAACTCTATGATATACATGGTCTACTTCTGTCTTTCAAGCTGCAATAAAGCAACTGAGTTGTAAGGTCGGTATTTGGTTTAATTTTTTTCTTCCAACATTCGTTATATACGTATCTCCGTAACTGCTTTCTGCTTTACATCTTCTCCAACTAAATCACAGGAAATCACACTTGAAATTGTTTCTAATTAGTTCCTCTGAAATTGTAACCTGCTGTTGATAGATGAATTACAGCTTGAGCTTCACATCCAATAAGGCCTTGAGAGCCTCGGCTCCTTGGTCCTTACTCAAAGCAAGCGTGGTGCAAAGGATGTTGTTCATTTTAGTGTTTTTGCTTTTCCTCTGGTGGCCACTGACAGGTTCAGTCAGCATGAATTGAGCTTTTGCAACCATTCAGCCTCGGGCAAAGGACACACACTCAAAACACACACAATCTCTGCTTTAACTGGCCCTTACACTTACACACGCCCACCTCAGTAAACAACAACAAAAACAACAACAAAGTGCAAATATCTTTAAACAATCACTTTCATTTTTTGTAGTTTGAATGCTGAAAAAAAGAGAGAAAAAAAAAAGAAAGGCAAGAGAGTTGCGATATTTACTATCTATCTACTGGACCGATATTGAGCTAATAGATAAGCCGAACGATAACTTCCCCTCAGAGTTCAGACTGGTGAAACATAGGCGGCTCCTTCAGCAGAGTATCTCCTCCTGTACACCAAACAGCTAAACACTCTCCTGCGCAAACAACAAGCTGCCCAAAGACTCACTCGCTCACTTCACATTAAATCTGTTTATGTTAGATCCTCTCACTGCGGCTCTAGAAGGACTCTAGAGGGCGCTAAAAGTAGATTTTTTTTTGTGACATCTTAACAATACATTAATATACAAATTTATATCTCCATATATTTATACACATATATTTATATACCTTAAATATGTTTTCACTATTACAGAGAGGAAAGTGAGTATGTACGCGTTGCGTGGAGTCCATGTTCCACACAGTGGTCACAATGAGAAATACTACGACGCAGATAGGAAATGACAAGAAAACGAACCATTAACCAGCGCTGGGCTAGTGTAAGATCCATCCCACAGTCATCCACTATCTGGGATTGGGGAGTGTGCAGTACTAACAACTAAACACAGCGAAATAAAAACAAACAAACAAACAAATAAATAAACAAACAAACAAACAAACAAACCAAAAACAAAAAAAAAGCCAAGCGAGAAAATATCACAACCAAACCATGAACAGGTAAACAAACACAGCTATAAAATATTTTTAGTTTTTTCTTCTTCTTCTTCTCCGTCGTCGTCTTCTTCCTCGTCTTAAAAATACAGTAACTTGTACAAAGTTTCAACGTTCAATGACGAACCATCCACTGCTACACTACCAGTGAGATGACCATGGAGCTGCACTCTCACACAGACACTCGCGCACACACGCACACACACACACACACACACACATACTGTACACACTCACACACACACACTTACACTTACACACTCACACACAAACACAAACGCCTTAAATAGTCAGGGGGTTGGACTTGGGGTGGCAGAGGGTTATGGGTGAGTAGTGTTTCTACAGCAACCCGTCCAGGTTCTTCTCGGCGGTCTCCTTGTCTGCCGCTGGCTCCGGGGGACTGTACTTGGTACAGTAGTCCTGCAGAATCGTCACCACGTCATGGTGACCAAAGTGCACCGCTTCATCCATGGGCGTGTTGCCCCACCTGTGGATCGGAGGGAAGGGGAAGACAGGTGTGCTCAGGCCAACCGAATACCGCATCTACCATATGTACAGTGCATAACAATGACTGTTTTTATCAAAAGGTGGACCATCTGTTATTGTTCGTGTGTAAGAGTATGCATGCATACTGTATGGCTGTTTTTTCATCTAAAGATTTATCTTGATATTTTACATTAGGTTAGGCTACTCTAGCGTACAGCTGCACATTGGATTGAATTTGGGCAAATCCATCAATAGATGGACCCAGATCGGTAGAGAAAACAGAGCGTTTCCACAGACTGTGGAAAAGGCCTGTTTTTGATTTATGGGAGTTTTGGATTCATTTGGTAAGTAGTCAATTAGTTAATTGATTACACCATCCGGCATCCAGAAATATATCCCACCCTCCTGCGATACCGCCATTCAGCAACGTCTACAGTTTGAGGACAATTTCAACTCAAAGTTGTTTCGATGTTTTGCTTGTCCATAAAGGAACATAGCTAATAATGAAATATGGTTAGCTTTGAATATTAGTGTTAGCTTTGAGCGTTAGGGTTGGTTTTGAGCGTTAGAGTTTAGCTTTGAATGTAAGTAGTATCTCTGAGTGTTAGGATTAGCTTTGAGTGTAAGGGCTAGGTTTGAATGTTAGGGCTAGCTTTGAGCATTAGAGTTAGCTTTGAGTTGAAGTATTATCTTCGAGTATAAGTGTTAGCTTTGAGTCTTAGCGTTAACTTTGAATGTTAGGATAAGCTTTGTGGGCTCTCACCTGTCTTTGGGCACAGGGTTCACTTTGCAGGCCTCAAGCAAAAACCTGACCACTTCAGCATGTCCTGTGATAAAACAAAGATAGAGAGAGAGAGAGAGAGAGAGAGAGAGAGAGAGAGAGAGAGAGAGAGAGAGAGAGAAACACACGCAAGCACAAGACAGTGGAAACCAATTATGAATTACAGTATGGGTAACCAACTCTTTAACCCACATATTACCATAGCAAAGATGCACCTTTCATCTACATGGGCCTTCAAGATGATTACACAAAAAAAATATCTTGCTGGTCTCAAGGGATTGACACTCTTTTTATATACATTTCTGGACTGTATAGATAAACTAATGTATGCACTAAAATACTAATTTTAGGACTATGACTCCAACTGAATGGAAGACTCGTCACTGCTGAAAATTCAAGCTCTTACATGTCCTGGAAATCATTTATAAATTGAGGTCAATGCCGGGAGTACAGTATATTATGATCTGGTAAAATGAAGGTAAAGTAAATCAGAAAAGGGTCAGTACCTTCCGCTGCAGCTACGTGAAGTGCAGTCCTGGAATCATAGTCTCTCTGCTCCATGTCCATGGAAGAGAGGGCAAACCTGAGAGAGAGAGAGAGATGGATGTAACAGGACTGATTTCTTTCAGCAAAGGAGGGGAGTGCGACAGGGTTGTACTGTTGTGTTTAAGCCCTACACTACATCTACTGTACATAGACGAATTGGCAAACACAGAAATCTGCAGGTTCAGGACTCATGCTGCAGGATACTGAGGTCAAGTGTTTGCTTTTCGCAGATGACTTGGGTTTTGATATAACCAACAAAAGAGGGCTTGCAGCACCACATGGATGTACTAGAACAATTTTGCCAGACATGGGCCCTAAAAATAAATCCTGAAAAAACCAAGGTCGCACTACAGTATATGGCTGTGAGGTATGGGATTTGGGGTACGAATTCTCAACCAGGGATAAACACCCAACTGAAATCCTGTATGCAGAGTTCTGCAAAAGTATCTTCCGGGTGCAGAGGAAGACGCCAAGCAATGCATGCAGGGCAGAGCTAGGCCAATACCCCCTTCTCATCAACATTCAAAAAAGAGCCCTCAAATTCTGGCAACACATTAAAATGAGCAACCCCGACTCACTCCACTCACTTTTTGAAGCCCATTTCGAGCTTTGGGCAATCCATGTGATGTGGCGTCCTATGGTACTGTGTATGGCCTGGTGTGATAAGGTAAACATGCTCTAATCTGCCTGTGTGGCTCTAATCTGGCTATCATCATACTAAGCTCAATCTTTTAAGACTGAACATTAGTCTGGGGAGTCTGCAACGAGGCACCAGTGTGTGTGGGGGCAAGTGACCGTTCCTCTGGGAATCTTTACCAGCCTAGTGTGGCACCACAGTGCACGAGTAAATAGACGCTATGAGACAAGGCCTGGCTCACCTCCTCAGAGCAGACACGTCCCCGGTGTAGGCGGCGAAGAGTAGGTTGATGACGGACTTCACCTGCGAGAGAGCAGAGGCAACCGTTTATGCTACAGTACGTACAGGCCCATAAACATGGCTGACAGAGGTGGGGGCTGTTTACTGAGGGGGAGGTGCAAACAATGAAAGGACACCTGGCTCTGCACCTGAAAGAAATGCGTTATCAAAGCATTAGCATTTCTACGCAACATAAGATGCCATGATGGATGGTAGCATCGAATCCAAGCATTGCTGCTCAGATGGAAGTCTGGAAGCTGACATGATCACCTAAATCACACACAATCAACAGCACTACTGCTGATTCGAAATAGAAATAAAATAAAATAGTTTTAGAGGGATAACATGGAAAAACAGATTGTTTCTCGTTACTTAGAAATCTCATGCAAGGCAATCACATTCCACAACACCTGCATATCGACTACTATTTTTTAATTTGTTTTATTTTTATCATTATGTATTTTACATTATGCTATAATTTAATGAAAATATGATTATAAATATATATAAAATATAATGCTGATTCACAAGCCTACAGCAATCACACACATTTGCACTCTGGGGTAGAAGAAATAACAAAAGCACACTACTCCTACGACCAGGAGGGAAAGTAGAGTTAGACAGAGTTTATTACCAGAACATAACTCATTACGAGACATGATCAAATAAAAACAAACAAACAAACAAACAAACATGATTTTCACATGAAAATGAATCCGCAATCCATGGCTACATTCTCCTGATGCTGCATTGACAGAAAAACTGCAGGAATGAAATTCAGTGAAGCTGACGAAGGCTAAATATTTCACATTTCTACATTGCCATTTTGATGACAAAAAATGCTATAAACATTTTTCGAAACAATGTTGGACTACTGTATGAACAACGCAGTAAACAAAAATACTTTACTTATTCAATCAATCATTCTTTCATTCTCTACCTTTCATAATAATTTAGATATATATTCAGTCAACAGGACTTCAGCCAGTTCAGACATACAGTCAATCATTATTCACACAGAATTTCAGTCTGAGGTTTTCACACATTAAAAATAAAAACAAAAACAAGCAAACAACAACAACAACAACAACAACAACAAAAACCCTGCTACCTGGGCATCCGTCTCCACCCAAGTATAAACTTTGCTACTAACAGTTCTGTACTTTGGCAAAGCACTCTCTTTCACTATTTGAAGTTCCTTTCCATGATTTCAAAAGACCCAACAGCCTGTTATCTTGAAATAACATGAAGTTACATGACAAATTCAGAACAAAGTGACACTGTGATAAAAAAAAGACGAGAAAAATGCTGTCAGGAGTATTGGTACGATATTGGTGCTACTAATGTAATCTATCACTGATTAACTGAAAGCTCTGGACTGCTGTTGATAACGATGTACAATGTTGATAACAATGTACACAGTGATTAAGATATAAATGCATACAGTAAAGCGCAGGTTTGTAGGTTCACTGGTAAGGTTCTTGGCAACGCCTTTCGTGTTCGTGCCACTTGCCTCGTTTCAGTTGCAGGGAGAACGTTAAAGTTATGCATATAACTTCTGTTCCCTGAGGGAGAGGAACGAGGTACAACACAGATACTATGGGATCTTTGCTGATTTGTTATCTGGACAACATGAGTCATTTCCTGTAGTCGGGCTTCCTGTCTTGGACAGGTAGCAAATATCTGAGCACTCCAGTCATCAACATGATTTTTAAAAGATGTAAAACATATGTATTTCTACAAAATGTGCACACACACTCACACACATACGCACGCTTCAACATAAGGCCAAACATGACGATAAAAGTGTAAAACATCACAGATACACATAATTAATGTAGCTTAGTGATGCAATTTCAACAGACAATAGGAAATCTAATACTGGCATTCAGAACTGTCTTGTGGGATCCCATAGTATCCGTGTTGTACCGAGTGAATCGACCGAAAGGGAACTGAAGCTTCAAGTATGGAGGAATCAGTACAATATTCTCTCTTCTACACCGATTTGGTACACTTGTCATGAGCCTACAGTAGTTGTGCGCTCATCATATTTCACATACAGTACAGTGTTAAGGCATTCTGTGTTGTGCTACTGATGGCAAAATTGTCATGTTTCAGCGAAACAACAAAAGGGTGGATCCTATGCATTTTTTTCCCCATGAGATTCATCACTTCTGCCTTCTGTTACTCCAGCCAGGGAGAAGTGAAACTGGCTGAAGACCATAAGTTATATCCAGTATTCGTATTCCTAACAAGGCCTCAATCAAAGGGAACTTCTGTGCCTGAAGCTGTCAATAAAAGAACATTAAGCTATTATGCGTACTCACTTATCTTGAATCGTAAACAGCCTGCCCCAACCCTCCTTTTAACAGCCAACATGCTCTTACGGGCTGCCAAATAAATGCAGTATGTCGACACAAGCTCTATTTAGATTCCCTGGTGATGATAGCCAACAGGAAGCAGTAAACGTGTTAGCATCATGTAATGTCTTCGCCTGTGATGACTAAGGCCTCAAGGTGCAGATCGTGTCCACACCTCTCCGATTTCACTCATACTGTACATGCAATAACTCCTAATTTGACCGATCCCAAGCCCTGTCTATGGGCCACCTTAAACCAAACAACTCTGACAAGATTTGGGAAAGATTCTTGAAAGATTGTGGTCTTTTGAGTACGGTTTGAATGGGGGGCAGTAGTTAGAAGACTCCAATCTTTCAAGAATCTTTCCCAAATCTTGTCAAAGTTGTTTGGTGTAAGGAGGCCATAAGTCGGTCGAACATTACCGGAGCTGGCTAGAACCACATACTATCTGTGGTGCTAGCATGACGACCAAGAGGTTGACCTATGACCTCTCTCTCACCTCCTGTCTGAGCTTATTATGACCATCCACAGCAAAATTAATGGTTTCTGGGCGAAACGTGTCCCTTTGTATCCAGTGCCATGTAATATCACTTGGACATTAGCAGCAATTAGCCAACTATGGGGATCATCCCTATGTTCCCCGGGTCTCCCCAAAAGGGTCCTATGTTCCCCCGGTCACAATACATACCAGGGAACATAAGACCCTTTTTGGGAAAACCGGGGAACTTTTTTAAAATCTGAAAAAAAGGGTCCTACATGTATGTTCCTCGATCCCATACAAAGTGGGGACATAGGACCCGGGAAACATACAGTAGGTACGCTCCCCAAACTATGCTAGTTAGAAGGCTGAGGGTGGGTGTTTGTCCGATCTTGTGCGGCAGGTGCTAAGCTGTTACAGGCTTTTTTTGTGTGTTTGTTGGGCGGGGCTAGGGATCGGTCAATTATTCCTCTATTCATCTTTGTAAATAAATATTGATAACAGATACACAGACATGGGCACAGTGAGGGTCTCTGAGGAGCCATTGAGTTCAGGGAGAGTGCCACAGAGCGCCGCTTTTTTCCTCCTCTCCACTAGATGGCACTCCTAGTGTCAAACGCTGAGTGAGTGAGTGAGTGAATGGGGGGAAGGGTGGGGGTGGGTAGGTAGGTTGGTCAGGTAATCCATCCCCTCTTCTCTCCTCTAGAGGGCGCCGCTGACATGAGTCAAGGGGGGAGAGGGTCGGAAAGGGGTGGAGATGGAAGAGGGGAGGGACGTCAGGTAAGCCACCTTCACTTCTCTCCTCTAGAGGGCGCTCTTGGTGTTGTGTACGCGGTGCTGTTGACTTGAGTCGAGGGGGGGAGGAGGGAGAAGGAGGTGTCGGAAGGGGAAGGGGAAGAGGGAAGAGAGAGGACCGGTAGGCCTCCTCTCCTCTAGATGGCGCTCCTGGTCTCGCGCGCGGGTGCCTGGGCACCGCTGGCATCCGATGTGGCAGCTCTGCCACTGCTGCCGGCGGACTCGTCCATGCGGAACACGACGGTGCTGGAGCGGGCGCACTCGGCCTCGTGCGGAGACACCTTCCGCCACACGGACGCTTTCAGAGCCAGCTCCCGCTGCAGGCTCTCGTAATCCATGGGTCTGAAGATCGGCTGCTTGGTGGGGGAGGGGAGGAGGGGGTTTGAGTGCGTTGGTCAGCGAGGGGGGGGAGGAGGACACATTAGTCTGGATCTACTGACACTTAAAGCATGTATTCTCATGAGTGTGTCAAAGCAAAACAAAACAAAACAAACAAAGAGAAAGAGAGATAAAAGAAAGAAAAACAAACAAACGGACAGACAGACAGACAGACAGACAGACAACAACCCCTCTTTGTAGACCTGCAAAAGTAATGCACTTGAGGTGGCCTCTGGCAGCGTATGTGATCATGTGAGGCACAGAGTGGGTTGGGAGAGGAAGGGTTACCGCTGGACAGAGATCAGCTGCAGTGAAAGCTTATGTCAAAATGTCATGTGTCAAAGGCACTGGGGTGAGCAGGAAGCAAGATACACAGCAGTTTACATGTAACGTAAAAAGATGAATGCTGCAATACTGTGAGCCTCCAGACGGGGGGCATTATCGTCCAAACCAGACATGCAAAGCTTAACATTGCTGACCAGAGGAAAACCATCGCGAGCCGGCGGGAACCCCAAACATCGAACATGCCCGATTTCCTTCGTCCCTTGGTTGTCACGGCAACACGTCAACATTAAAACATTATTACCTTGCGCAGGGCATAGCACAGTCATTCGCGGTTGGCGCGAACAGGAGGTTCAGAGCGGGCACAGGGAAGACGAGTTAAAGGACAGAGGCACCCGAGATGGGCATGGGCGAGGTGGGCAAAAGCGAACAGAAAACTCACCCTCTGGTCGCCGCCCTCCCGGCGCGGGTCCAGCTTCTTGGCGAAGTGCCTCAGGTTGTCGTAATTGTGGAAGTTGCAGAGATGCACCAGATCCTGGGGACGCACAAGGACAAACCATAGTCAGCGGAGGTGCGTGTGTGTGTGTGTGTGTGTGTGTGTGTGTGTGTGTGTGTGTGCTTCTGGAGTCTGGCTGCTAGTTCCACTACGTTCCTATATTCCTCATCTAACTATATTTGAAGAGGTCAGACGCCACCTCGGTCACAAATGAGATAACGATACTGAGTGAATAACGATTGTGAGAGAATGCTCTCCACACTTTGGGGCAATTGCTCTGTCGCTAGATTAGAGTTGGAGTTGTGAGTTGGAGTTTAAAACCTTGTTAAACGCCAAACTTGCCTCATAGTGTCTGTTAATCAAATCATTTTGCATTAAAACAAGTACCACTCTTCCTGGTCTGAAATATTGATTTGTCGGCAAAAACCTATAGGTACCTAATAAAAAAAAATCATTTAAAAGAAAAGTGGCCAGACAGGTTTGGAGGAGTTTGCATTTGAACTCTTCATTACTCTTCAACAGGTTAGTTTACTGGCCATTTAAAATGTCCATCATGTGTTTATGTGTTCATGTGATTATTTTGTCTTAATGAAATAAAACATCTTGGAGACTGCCAGAGTACCACAACAAAGAGTCTGCATACCACCAGTGGTACCCGTACCACAGTTTGAGATCCACTGTCAGGATTTGTCCTCATATGCTTTTAAGTTGAGGCCAGGTTGATCAGAGAACTCAAACTGCATATTTAGATTAAACAGCTTTAAGCTGATACCTCTTAGAGAATAAACAACTGAGGGTTTCATATGGGAAGAGAGAGAGAGAGAGAAAGAGAGAGAGAGAGAGAGAGAGAGAGAGAGGAGAGAGCTCAGAAAATCTCATCTCACACTTTATGTTTTTTCCCTCATAAATCAACAGCCTAGCGCAGCCTCTATATTTCTGCTGCGCTTCCTGCCCACTCTCCTGCAATGTGATAAAAAAGTGCACTTTAAATCAGAGAGGAGAGAAGGCCACTAGCCATCACCCTGCCTTCTCTTCTGAAGTGTATTTCTCTTTAATGGCCCTCATCTGATACATTGCCTGTAGCTCACTTGAGGGATCTATATTTTCTAGATTTCAGGTTGTTTGTGTTTGCCATGCGCACAAGCCATCACATGAAAAAGGCACTACAACATTATATTATATTATAATTCAGATGGTTTTGTTGGTGTTAAAACCAAGTACTTCTTTTTTTTAAATTCTCAACCAACATTCTGCAGCTGCAACTCCTCTATCAGCTGCAACTCCTCCAAAAAACTACTCATCAGACTATCAAAAATGAGCAACAAACTCATCTTTACAAGACTGCTCTGGTCTAAAATTGTTGAATGCAGCTTTGAAACCATGTGTGATACTGAATCTAATGCTGTCGCTGTGAAAAGTTGCAGTGTGTTACTATACAATGTCTTCAGCCAGTCATAATTGTTAAAGAAATTATTATGTTATTATCATTGTTAAGAACATTTAGGTGTGTCTCTCGTCTCACAGTTATCTTGCCAACAATTCATGTATACGTGCACTGCCTCACAGTTATTTTGCAATATTTCATGTATACGTGCACTGCTTTTGCAAAGATTATTTTTGCCAACATTGTCCTTATGTGCGTCAAGGGAAACAGATGTACCTGCAAAAGCAGGATATGGGAGTTAAGACGAATAAGGACAAGGCCACACTTCTTTCAATAAAAAGTTACCCTGAATTTCAGAGGACAGAGACTGTTTTGGCAAGCAGGGGAATCCTCTTGTCAGTTCACTCTCTCCTCGGGCCAGAGTAAAAAACATACTACTTGTTGTGGTTCTTGTGTCTTAAAATCTTAAATACTTGGAAGATTTTCCTAACAATAATCAAGGACCAGAACTATCTGCTTTAAATGATGTTTTAATTACACTGGTGCTCTGGTGCTCTAGTGCATTCTATAAGATTCTGACTTTCCATGTCTGGAATAGACTTTCTAAAACTCCATGATATTCCAGAAATTCCATGACCTGTGGGAACCCTGCACATTTGAAAAGATCCTTCTGCAAGACTGCTGAGTGGGTGCTGAGTCGTGATTGTGACCGGAGGGGTCCGTACCGTGCAGAACTGGATGCCGCGTACGCTGTTGCCGAGCTTGTCCAGAGGTGGGGACCAGCACATGATGCCCATGACGTTGGGTACCACCAGCAGGATGCCCCCAGCCACTCCAGATTTAGCTGGCAAGCCCACCTGAAACAAGCCAACAGGGGAGACATGTGAGAACAGCAGTACTATTACTTACCTCAAGGTGGCGTGTATTCCACTGTCTTTGAATTACAGTACATATACTATACACAGAATAGTGTTCCCTTAGAATTATAAGGTTCTATCTGACATTTTTGTCAAAAAAATTACAATGTGAGTTACTGGCACATTGTCATTCTATGACACCTTAAGAAGGCGAGGTGTTTCTTGTAGTTGTATGCATTTTTGGACATTATATCTAAAGAGGTTAATTCCACCTATCAGTATAACTCTATGGAATTCTAAAAACTTTGAAGCTCAATATTAGTCTGGCTATCACCATACTAAGCTTCCAGCCTGAGCTGCCGGGCGAAATCCAAATTCGCCGGAAGTTCCAGCAGGGTTCACCCAGCCTAGCTCAATATGTCAGAATTACTTCGATGTATAATTACTTAATTATTTAGTATAACTATTTGTCTGTTATCTCTGTCTAGTTATGTTGCTCTAAAGTATCTCTTCATTGCATACAGTTGTGTGATGTGTCCAAGTTAACAATAACATTTATCTGATCTGACCTCAACACAGTGTGAGACTGGAGCTGGAGTCAGAGGCAACACGAGAGTGGTGTCCTACGCTTCAGAGTTCCGACATTCCATTAGAACGCTACACATCAGCGCCAACAAACACAATTCCGGTCTGTGTTTGTTGGCGCTACTCAATCCATGGCTCATGGAATGAGGCGCCAGTGTGTGTGGGGGCAAGTGACCGTTCCTCTGGGAATGTCTACTCATGTCAGCCGTGGTGTGCGATGGGGTGTGCGACCGGAAGAGAGCAAATGTGTGCTACATTCTAAAAACATTTGTCAGGAGGGTGTGCTGTAGGGCTGAAGGGGGCTTCAGTTGAAACCAAGTTCATAGACAAAAGAAGCTGTGATGTTATTTGGTGCGTATGTGTATGTGTGTGTGTGTGTGTGTGTGTGTGAGTGTGTGTGTGTGTGTGTGTGTGTGTGTGTGTGTGTGTGTGTGTGTGTGTGTGTGTGTGAGACACTCACGTGGAAAGCGAACTGCCCAGAGAAGTCGTACATGCCGCAGGAGTGCATGAGACTCAGCGTGTTCCGCACGGCTTCGGGGTTCAGCACGCGCTCTCCTGTGATTGGACAGAAGCCGCCGTTGGCCAGCGTGGCAGCCATGACGCTGGCGCTCTCACAAGTCACCTCAATGGAACACAGCTGAGAACAGCAAAACACACACACACACACACACATATTATGATCAAGATATATACTGTATATACACAAACACACACACACACACACACACACACACACGTACATACACACATACAGTACAAATGAAGGATGAAGTATTTCACCAAAACCTCAACACACCACCTCGATCAAACACAGCTGCAAAAACACACACATACACACATGATTTAGAAACCATGCACACACGTGTGTCACGCCAATTTGTTTCATCACAACCTTAACACACACACACACACACACACACACACACACACACACACACACACACACACACACACACACACACACACACACACACACACACGCACGCACACACACACACGCACACTTCAAGTGAAATTAGCCCACTGCAGTAGAGCACCCACTTCAAGGCTGTGCGTCAGTCAAGCAGTGCTTGCCATAGAATAATAATTGTGCCTACTGTGGTGTAGTGCTGGATTATGAGAGTGGGTGGTGGTAGTGTAGTGGCTAAGGAGCTGGGCTAGCATGCAGTAGCCTGAAAAAGTAGTGGGTTCAAAACCCAGCCTCCACCGTAGTGCCCTTGAGCAAGGCACTTACCCCTGAGTTGCTGTGTAAGTCGCTTTGGATCAAAAAGCATCTGGCATCTGCTAAATGAATATGCGAGCAGAGACTGAGCTACCCACACTCACCTGGAAGTAGAAGTCCAAGATGGCGGTCATGTCTGTCCCCTCTGGGAAACACTACAACAGAGAGAGAAAACAGTCAATAGTCAGGAGCCACTCAGCAGTGAGTTGCAGCTCTGTATGGAGAAAGACGCCGAAGGACAAAAGATATACAGAGTGGAAGATGGGATCAGGGAGATAGAGAGGAGAGAAGGATGGACAAATCTAGGTGAGAAAGAGAACAGAAAGGAGAAGAAAGAGAGGAATGAGATGAAGGCTGTCAGAGCCAGAGAGTGCAGGTGCCTTCACCTTTTTCTCCTTCAAGTAATAGCCGATGGCAAAGTTCCTGTCACCAGACAATCGCTCCGACTGGAACCTGTAGAGGTCGAAAGAAAGAATAAAAAAAAGTCGTCAGAATAAAAAAACTGGGATTTGACTTGGTATGAAGGTTCATCTCAGACCAGCCACTCTGAAATCTGAGGATGTACACAAAGGTCCTGGAATAAAATAAAAATTTTTCTGAAAAAAGCTTTATCAGGAGGGTACTTACGTGGCATTACTGAAGCCCACGTATTCATTTCCTGCCAGCTTATTCATGAAGTTCATGACCTGCGGAAGAACCCCCAATTATTAAACCTCCGGCAAAAAAAAAAGGCCATCAATCGATTGATATTCAGCATATGTGCCCAAATTTTTTAAGAGTGCGCCTGAAAAAAATTCTAGGTCGCACTGGTGCACTTGACGCTGCTCGGGTGAAATCATACATTTCTGTCACAAATTTTCATTGTTGCTTATGTGAGTATACTTACATAGTCAAACTTCTCTGCGTTGCTTGCTCCTGACTGGAAAACAAAGAAAGAGAGGAGAAATATGGATCAACGTTTCTCACAAACACTATACAAACACAGTATACAGTATCTTGCAGCGTATGTCTAACATTACTACAAATGTGCACCGCTATTGCTAGGAATCAATTTAGCCGTACCATTAGCCAGAACACAAAAACAAGATTATAAATCCTGAACGAGACGACATTAATAACACCGTGGGCAGTGATATGATTATTGTTTCATTAGACAGACATCACTAATCAAATTCTATGAATCAATCATTTGCTTCAGGCGGTCTGTGTGAAATAGACTGTAGTTAGTTTGGGGGGGTGGGGGCTGTATGGTGAAAGCAAGTCCACAGACTCAAAATGCAGGGGTTTAAAAATGGAACTGTTTCAACGTAGGACAGAAAATGGCAGTGTGCGTGAGCGAGTTCCAATGTATCCAAATTATGAAGCGTGTGAATTATTCATGAATTCATAAAGCTTTTCTGCATTTAAGAGCTCACATCTGCACAGACGTATGAGCAGAGATGATCGTAAACTACGGTCAAAGAAGAGCTATGGTGTGAAGTAAATCCAATGAGTATGTTTGTGACTGTGTTTGGAAGGTAAGCCAACCCTCTCCTTCCAGAAGAAACAGAAGACTGTTTTATTCA